>NC_035436.2:108753313-109055285 GCF_002127325.2 Helianthus annuus
TCCCAACGTAGTTATGGGTAAGTTCCTTCTCGACGACTTTTATGTTACTGTATTGTGTGATTCGGGTGCGGATACAAGTTACCTGTCTTTGAAAGTTAGCCAAATGTTAAAACGTGCACCAAATTCCCTAAACACCAAGCATGTCGTAGAGTTAGCTAATGGTAAAAGTCTAGAAGCAACACACATAGTTCAGGGTTGTAATCTTATCCTCGCTGGTCAGACTTTCTCCATCGACCTCATTCCTATAGTTCTGGGTAGTTTTGACATCGTCATTGGCATGGATTGGTTATCCAAGCAGCAGGCAGAGATCCTATGTAAGGAGAAGATCATTCGTATTCCTCGTTCTGGTAGAGAACCTCTCGAAGTTCAAGGCGACAAGAGTGGTGCCGTGGTTGGCATCATCTCTTTCTTGAAGGCTCAGAAATGTTTACGAAAGGGGCACACTGCCATTTTGGCACTAGTTGCTGATGCATCGACGAAAGAGAAAAGGATAGAGGATATCCCAGTTGTACGCGAATTTCCTCAAGTGTTTCCTGAGGATTTACCTGGTCTACCGCCTCATCGCCAGGTCGAGTTTCAAGTCGAGCTAGCTCCAGGAGCAGCACCTATAGCTCGCGCACCGTATCGATTAGCTCCAACCGAACTGGAAGAACTGTCTAAGCAATTACAAGAGCTCTTGGATAAGGGCTTTATTCGTCCTAGCTCTTCGCCTTGGGGAGCTCCAGTACTATTCGTGAAAAAGAAGGATGGAACTTTCAGGATGTACATAGATTACCGCAAACTGAACAAGGTCATAGTGAAGAACCGCTATCCTCTTCCTCGTATTGACGACTTATTCGACCAGTTGCAAGGGTCGAGTTACTACTCCAAGATTGATCTAAGGTCAGATTATCATCAGCTGAGTGTCCGGGATGAGGACGTCTCCAAGACAGCATTCAGACTTCGCTACGGCCATTACGAGTTTCTAGTCATGCCATTCGGGCTAACGAACGCGCCTGCAGTTTTCATGGACCTTATGAACAGGGTGTGCAAACCCTATCTAGACAAGTTCGTCATCGTTTTCATCGACGACATCCTGATCTACTCCAAGAGTCAGGAGGAACATGAGCAGCACTTACGCCTTATCTTGGAACTTCTTCGAAAAGAACAACTGTACGCCAAGTTTTCAAAATGCGACTTCTGGCTTCGTGAAGTCCATTTCTTAGGCCATGTGGTGAACAGGGATGGGATTCATGTCGATCCATCCAAGGTAGATTCGATCAGGAACTGGCCTGCACCGCGTACACCAACGGAAATACGCCAATTCTTGGGTTTGGCGGGGTACTACATACGATTCATCAATGACTTCTCAAAGATCGCACAGCCGCTTACAATGCTGACACAGAAAGGTGTTACCTATCGTTGGGGTAATACACAAGAAACGGCTTTTTAGTACCTGAAGGATAGACTATGCAGCGCACCTATTCTCTCATTGCCAGAAGGCACGGACGATTTTGTGGTCTATTATGACGCATCGATACAAGGGCTTGGTTGTGTATTGATGCAGTGGGATGAAGTTATTGCCTATGCTTCGCGGCAACTTAAGGTTCATGAACGGAACTACACGACGCACGATCTAGAGCTGGGAGCTGTTGTTTTCGCGCTTAAGATATGGCGACACTACCTGTACGGTACCAAGTGCACTATTTACACTGATCACAGGAGTCTCGAGCATATCTTGAAGCAGAAGGAATTGAACATGCGTCAACGATGATGGGTCGAGCTGCTTAATAACTACGAATGTGCCATCAAGTACCATCCAGGCAAAGCCAATGTTGTGGCTGACGCTCTCAGTCGAAAGGATACTTTACCTAGGCGTGTACGAGCTTTGCAGCTCACTATTCAGTCTGATCTTCCTGCACAAATACGAGATGCTCAGGTGGAAGCATTGAAACCAGAAAACGTCAGGGCTGAAGCCTTGCGTGGCTCAAGACAACGATTAAAACAGAAGGAAGACGGCGCCTACTATGTAACAGGGCGTATTTGGGTACCACTATATGGCGGTTTATGAGAACTTGTGATGGATGAAGCTCATAAGTCTCGCTACTTGGTACATCCAGGTTCGGATAAAATGTACCAAGATCTCAGAACTACATACTGGTGGCCTAGCATGAAGGCCCACATAGCAACCTACGTCGGCAAGTGTTTGACCTGTGCAAGGGTCAAGACAGAGTATCAGAAACCCTCAGGCCTACTTCAGCAACCCAGGATACCACAGTGGAAATGGGAAGAAATTTCCATGGACTTTGTTACTGGCCTGCCTAGATCCCAGCGCGGGAATGATACTATTTGGGTGATTGTCCATCGACTCACAAAGTCTGCTCATTTCTTGGCTATCAAAGAAACGGATAAGTTCTCTACGTTAGCAGACATCTACTTGAAAGAAGTTGTTTCGAGGCACGGAGTGTCGGATCGGGATGCACGATTCACTTCAGAACTGTGGCAAGTGATTTACAAATCTTTTGGCTCTCGATTAGACATGAGCACAACTTATCACCCTCACACGGATGGGCAGTCTGAGCGCACTATCCAGACTTTAGAAGACATGTTTCGGGCGTGTGTTATCGATTTCGGCAACAGCTGGGAAAAACATCTTCCTTTGGTGGAATTTTCATACAATAACAGTTACCACACCAGCAAACAAGCCGCTCCATTCAAGGCATTGTACGGACGTAAATGCCGGTTACCTCTCTGTTGGGCAGAGGTGGGGGATAGTCAAATCACAGGTCCAGAAATGGTAGTTGATGCTACTGAATGGATTGCACAGATACGACAATGCATGGCGGCAGCTCGTGATCACCAGAAAAGTTATGCTGATAAATGCAGAAAACCGCTCGAGTTCCAAGTTGGGGATCGAGTGCCACTCAAAGTCTCACCCTGGAAGGGTGTGGTTCGTTTTGGTAAACGAGGCAAGCTAAATCCATGGTATGTTGGACCGTTCGAAATCACTGAAAGAATAGGCAAGGTAGCCTACAGGCTAAACCTACCAGCTGAACTCAGTGTAGTTCACAATGTATTCCACGTGTCGAATCTGAAGAAGTGTCTGTCAGATGAGACCCTCATAGTTCCTTTTAAGGAACTCACTATCGACGAGCGGTGGCAGTTCGTCGAGGAACCAGTTGAAATCACGGACCGGGATGTCAAGGTCCTTAAGAACACTAGAATACCTCTTGTACGAGTTCGTTGGAACTCCCGACGTGGCCCAGAGTATACCTGGGAACGAGAAGATCAAATGGAACTCAAGTATCCCCAGTTATTCAAAAACCGTGCAACCACTACTGAGGCTGAAGCTACTACTACAGAAAGGGGGGATGATGTGACACCCCAGGAAAACCAGTAAACGATACAACTTACCTAGCTTCCTCAGTAACCGCATGCTAAATTTCGGGACGAAATTTCTTTCAAGTTGGGGATAATGTGACAACTCGAGTTTCCAAGATTCCTTTTTCGCATTTATTGCACGCTCACTGTTTGTCTAGTTGTTTACTTGCACAATTTGGTTTGCTTTGTAACTGTACGTTTTGGAATTGATAAGGTCTATGAATGATTTGTCAAATACTAGAATGTGGTGATGAAACTGTAAGTTGCATATCTTGTGCATGTAAAATGTGATAAATAATTCTTAAGGGTGCTTAGTGCTAATAGTGAAACTTAAATCATTCTTAACCCTAATCCCTTTCACTAATCATCACCCAAGAAACAAAACACGTACTTTCACTTTCTCTAACCCTCTCTGGCAATCATCATCCTCATCATTGGCACAAGCTCTTCATCACTCTTGATTTCATCTCTTTGTCTAGAATCAATCCAAGGTAATTGTTTAATCATTGTTATTGTAAATCATTGATTGATTGACTCATGCTAAAACCCTAGTTCTTCACATACTAGTTCTGTGTTTATTGATTTGGATTCTGATTTTTGTGAAATGATGTTGATTAGTTGTGTAATCAATTGCCTGATGATTTAGATGCATGATATGTTAGAAAGATTGATTGTTGATTTGATCAGTGCAATGCAAATGTATGAAGTTAGGGTTTCTTAGTCGTGAAAACGTGAAAATGTAACTGTTACTGTTAGGGTTGGATTTTTATGACCTATGATCCTTACATGTGATCCTAACATGTGATCCTAACAAGTGATCCTTGTTTCTTTGGCAGATAGTGATCCTCAGAGGAGCTCCAGGATCAGGATCACGGATCATTCCAAGGATCCTCATACTAATGACTGTTCTCTTTGGACTTAATATTATCTTGCAGGAATTACGAGTTGGATCCGGTCTTAGCAACGTAAACAAGGAATCTGTCACGCTAATCTCGCACATGCATAATCAAAGATGGACGTTGTTTTGGTCAAAAATCACACAAGGATAATGTAACCAAACTTTATGTAAACGGGGTATGATGCTTGGTTAATTATAAAAGTAAAGGATCACTTTTATGAGAAATATGCAAAGACACAATGATTTATACGAGGAAAAAGCCCTTGATCAATGTATGTTCTCCGGCATAAAAAACCTCGGGTGATGGCAACTACCGATCACCAACTTCAATATAAGAAAAATATAGTTACAACTTCGGATGATAATGAGCTGAGTACAAGGATCACTATAGTTTCGAGTGTCTAAGCGTGTGAGAATTGTGTTGTGTGTTCTTCCGAATGAGGAAGAGTGCTATATATACAAGTGTAGGTGACCTATTTTAGGTAAAAAGACTAATAATCAGCTCATTACCCCTTTAGAAATAAAAGTAAATCTAGCCTAAATTATCGCCCTTAAATCATGCCAAGTTTCCATATCCTTCACAACGTCCATCTCCGATTAAGCACATGCCATAGTTGTGAAGACGTGTCCTTTAATTGTGATGCTAAGAGCGGATCCCGCTAGTCATTCCTGTAAAACAACATTAAATTCAACGAAAGCAACTGTTAGCATGAGGATCCTATGATGGTCCGTGATCCTGATCCTGGGAGTCTGCTGAGGATCACTATCTGCCAAAGAAACAAGGATCACTGGTTAGGATCACATGTGAGGATCATGTATTGTAAAAATCCAGCCCTAACAATTGCCCCCAAAATATAAGGAGTTTATTGTAAATTAACGAGTTATATTTTGTTTTGATCTTATCTGCAACAAACAAGTCGGATAACTAGCCGTTAATCTCGAACTAGCCGTTGCAACCTTTACGTCATTGAGGTGACATCCCTGCAAATCATGATTATAAATAGGAGATAAGGTTAGGATCAATCTGCATTTAAGTTCAAGATATACTCCCTTTATAATCTCAACCGAAGATCAATCAGGTATTCTCTTCTTTTCTTTCCTCTCTTGCTCTGTTTTTCTGCTTTTGCCCCTAAAGCTCCTATTAGGGGTAAGGGAAAGAAGAGAAAGGTTTCTGAGGATCTTCAAGGATTTCCCCTGATTCGCCAGCAGTTTCTTGATTCTGTCAACGAGGTTAGGATCACTGCCCCTGTTGGTTATCCTGATGGTTTTTGAGGATCACCTGTGTCTGACGTCATATCTTGTTGTTTTTGTAGAAACTTACTGAAATAGAAACTTATGTTAGCCACGTTGAAGATCAGGATCGCCAAATTGCCGACCTCCAACAGATGGGTGTGCTGAAGGATCTCAAGATAGCCGATCTTGAGAAGGAGCTTCGGGCTACCAGGGATGAAGCTGTCAAAGCATTGATCAAGTTTGACTACGAGAAGCATGATATCACCCAGGATGCTAAGGTCTCTGCTGCGATAACCATGTATAAGATCCAGCTGCAAATGGCTGCAGAGGCTCAGGATCCTTCTTTTGACAAAGGCACATGGGACGTGGAAGGTTGGAAGGGAAGGCTGGCAGAGTTGGAGGATGATGATGATGCTGAGGATATCCCTATGCTTGAAGGTGGAGATGCTGGTAAGGATCAGGGGGAAGCAAGTGGAGCTGGTGGTGATGGTGCAGCGAAGGTTTGAGCTGCAAGATTGGGCAATGATGGAAACTTCTAGACATAGCCGGAGCCCAATTTTTAAATTTTGGTAGTAGTTTTTGTGGTTGTTGGTGTTTTCAAACAATGATGGTCTGTACTTAAACAATAGTTTTAGGATTAAGGATCCAGGATCCTTCAGACAATAGGTAGGATTGCTAATGGTGGAGGGATCCTCTGTTTGGGGGATGAAGCCTTTGTGATCCTGCCGTCTTTAATTTCCTGCACCTGCTAAGACCGCAAAGACAATGGACACCCTTTGCCAACCCATGTGGACGGGCCACGTTTTGCTGGTAGAAATGTGGGTTGGCAATTTTGACAACTTTTGAAGGGTTAATTCTTTCGTTGATAAATAAAATCTTAAACTTTTGTCGCTTATCTTGTGTTATTATCCTTTTTATTTTCAATTGTTTTGACACATGTTTGTTTGAGTAAGAAAAGTTGAGCGAATTATGTTTAAGAAATTTAGGATATGATCCTGGATCAAATATCCTATAATCGAAAATTTTCAAGGTAGTTTATTTTAAGGATCATAGGTTCAGTTGTCAAGGTCTAAAGGTTATTCAAATGAATAATGAAATTAAAAATAGTTAAGGATCATACCTGAGGATCCAAGTTAGGATCCTAACCTTTAATCGGGATAACCATAAGTAAAACTTTAATGGATAATAAGGATTAAGGATCCTTAATTGTTTAACTTCGAAAACCTGAAAAAATGGAATATAACTTGGGACTAAGCCAATATAAAAGATAAGTTAGTAACTGGGGACAAGCCCAAAGGATAACTGGGGACAAGCCCATAGGATCACTGGGGATGATCCCAAAGGATCACTGGGGACAAGCCCAAAGGATAACTGGGGACAAGCCCAAAGGATAACTGGGGACAAGCCCAAAGGATCGTATGTAAACTGGAGTATGGCCCTTACTGGCGACTATCCAAACTTAGTGACATGAAAATGTCAAAACCTTAGCTAACGTGAAAACGTTAGAAACCTTAGGAACGGATGTATGGTACGTCTACCATTATACGGAGGATCCTGGGTATAGCCAGTACGATGAGGTTGTCAGCCCCGGAAGTGGGTACTGGTCCCAAAGACGTGAACTATATCAGGATCATCGTGCGCTGCTGGCGGAAACTGGGGATAATCCCAAGGATAACTGGGGACAAGCCCAAGGATCTGCGTTGCTTTTGAAGATCTTTGACGATATGCTGTAGATACCTGAACTATCATAACTCAAATGGTTCGTGAGAAGAGGATGAAGGATACAGGATCCTTATCCTTTGGTAAAAAGTAAGGAAATGTAAATGTTTTAAGATAAGGACATTACCAGAGTAAGGATCACTGACATCACCGGGATCCTTCGAGGATACTTCAGTGTAAGGATCACATGCTTGAAGGATCATGTTCACATAAAGTATCTCTTTAAGTGAACAACATTCCAGGCTCTTGGTAACAAGTTTCCTTCCATAGTTAGCAATCTGTATGCCCCCTTTCCTGCTTCAGCTTCAATTAAGTAAGGGCCTTCCCACTTTGGTGCTAACTTCCCATCAGCAGGATTAATAGTGTTTTGGAATGTTTTCCTCAACACCATATCTCCGACTTGGAACTTCCTTATCCTAACATTTTTGTTGTAAGCACCAGCCATTCTTTGTTGGTAGCTTGCCATCCTTATCCTAGCCAGATCCTTGATTTCCTCAATAGTATCCAAATCCTGAGCCAGGATTGCAGCATTTTCTTCAGGATCACGAGCACTTGTTCTAGCAGTTGGGATCACCATCTCTGTTGGGATCACTGCTTCTGCCCCAAATACTAAAGAAAAAGGTGTTTGACCAGTGGCATTCTTGGGAGTTGTTCTATCGGCCCATAGCACATAAGGTAACTCCTCTGCCCATTTTCCCTTCTTGGATCCTAGCTTCTTCTTCAGATTGTTGATGATGATCTTGTTGGATGATTCTGCTTGGCCATTGGCCTGTGGATGAACTGGTGTTGATGTTATCATCTTGATTCCCCAACTGTCACAAAAGTTAGTAGTTCTGCTTCCAATGAATTGGGAACCATTATCACATACAATTTCAGAGGGAATGCCAAATCTAGTTATAATGTTTCTTTTGATAAAGGATATAACTTCTTTTTCTCTGACTTGAGCAAAAGCTTCAGCTTCTATCCATTTAGAGAAGTAGTCAGTCATGGCAAGCATAAATACTTTTCCACCAGGTGCTTTAGGGAGCTTGCCAACTATATCCATCCCCCATCTCATGAATGGCCAAGAGGATGGTATAGGGTGTAGCAGTTCAGCTGGTTGATGAAGGATATTGCTGTGTCTTTGACAAGGATCACATTTCCTAGCATATTCTACAGCATCCCTTTTCATGGTTGGCCAGTAGTATCCTGTTCTAAGGATCCTTAAGAACAATGCCCTGCCCCCAGTGTGGTTTCCACAATCTCCTTCATGGAAGTCTCTCAATACTTCTTCAATTTCAGGATCCTTGATACATCTTAAATATGGTCCTGCAAGAGATCGTTTATACAATACATTATTTAAGATTGTGAATTGAGATACCTTAATCCTGAAAGCTTTAGGATTTTCTCCCATCGGAATCTCCCCGTATTGCAAGTATCTCATGATTGGTGAGATCCATGATCCTGAATAAGATTGAGCTTCTTCACTAGGGATTACTGCAGTATCCTCTTCTATTTCCATGGCCACCTGATTTTCAATAGCAGGAGCCAGGATATGGATGATGGGGATACTTATGTCTTCTGGAATTTTTAAGGATGATCCTAAGTTGGCCAATGCATCAGCTTCCGTGTTATCCTCCCTTGGTACCTGTGTTAAGCTGAAAGAAACAAAAGAGAGTGCCAATTCTTTGACTATCTCTAAATATTTGGTTAGTTTTTCACCTTTAACAGCATAGGATCCATTAAAGTGATTGGTGATCAATAATGAGTCTACATATACTTTAAGATACTTTACCCCCATATCCTTAGCAATTTGTAAGCCAGCAATTAAGGCTTCATATTCAGCCTCATTGTTAGTTGCTTGGAACTCACAGGCTATGGAGTGGGGTATTATGTCCCCCTGTGGCGATTTTAGTAGTATCCCGAGCCCTGTGCCCTTGACATTTGAGGATCCATCAGTGTGTAGTATCCAAGGATCCTTGGTCTCATCCAACTGCTGGACTTCCAATTCTGCTTCTTTTTGTAGATCACTACTGAAATCAGCCACAAAGTCAGCTAATGCTTGGGATTTAATGGCTGTTCTTGGCTCATGTCTTATATCATGGGCACTAAGCTTTACTGCCCACTTAGCTATTCTTCCTGACATCTCTGGTTTCCTGAGGACATTCTTAATTGGAAAGTTAGTTCTAACAACAATAGTATGGGTTTCAAAATAATGCCTTAACTTAGTTGATGCCATGATTAATGCAAGAATAAGTTTTTCGAGGTGTGAGTACCTGGATTCGACATCAAGTAAACTCTTACTTACATAGTAGATAGGATATTGTGTACCTTCATGATCCTTAACAAGGACAGCACTTACAGCGGTTAAGGATACCGCCAAATATAAGGATAACACATCTCCTTTTTCGGGCTTTGTTAATGCTGGTGCTGAGGACATATATTCTTTAAGGGCTTGTAAAGCATTCTCATGTTTCGCAGTCCATTCAAACTTCTTGTTCTTCCTTAGGATATCGTAAAATTCTTTACATTTTTCTGAGGATTTTGATATGAACCTGTTCAGAGCTGCTATCCTGCCTGTTAGCCTTTGCACATCCTTAGCATTGGCAGGGGACTTGATGTTCACTAGTGCCTTAATTTGCTCCGGACTTGCTTCAATGCCCCTCTGAGTTACCATATTGTTTTGGTCAAAAATCACACAAGGATAATGCAACCAAACTTTACGTAAATGGGGTATGATGCATGGTTTGTAGAAAAAGTAAAGGATCACTTCAGTATAAAATATGCAAAGACACAATGATTTATACGAGGAAAAAGCCCTTGATCAATGTATGATCTCCGGCATAAAAAAACCTCGGGTGATGGCAACTACCGATCACCAAACTTCAATATAAGAAAAATAGTTACAACTTTGGATGATAATGAGCTGAGTACAAGGATCACTATAGTTTCGAGTGTCTAAGCGTGTGAGAGTTGTGTTGTGTGTTCTTCCGAATGAGGAAGAGTGTTATATATACAAGTGTAGGTGACCTATTTTAGGTAAAAAGACTAATAATCAGCTCATTACCCCTTCAGAAATAAAAGACAATCTAGCCTAAGTTGCCGCCCTTAAATCAAGCCAAGTTTCCATATCCTTTGCAACGTCTATCTTTGATTAAGCTCGTGCTATAATTGTGAAGACGCGTCCCTTGATTATGATGCTAAGAGCGTATCCTGCCAGATGTTCCTGCAAAATAATGTTGTATTACACGAAGGTAACTATTAGCATGAGGATCCTTTCAATGGTCCATGATCCTGATCCTGAAGTCCTGCTGAGGATCACTGTCTGCCAAAGAAACAAGGATCACTGGTTAGGATCACGTATAAGGATCACGTATGATAAAAATCCAGCCCTAACAATTGCCCCCAAAATATAAGGAGTTTATTGTAAATAAACGAGTTATATTTTGCTTTGATCTTATCTGCAACGAATGACTCGGATAACTAGCCGTTAATACAGAACTAGCCGTTGCAACCCTTACGTCATAGATGTGACAATCCCTGCAAATCATGATTATAAATAGGAGATAGGGTTAGGATCACTCTGCATTTAAATTCGAGATATCTTCCCTTTATAATCGCTACCGAAGATTGACTAGGTATTCTCTTCTTCTCTCTTTCCTTTCTTCCTTCTCTTGCTCTGTTTTTTCTGCTTTTACTCTGTTTCTGTTCCATCACGAGTATGTTGCTTCGAAATTCTCCACATAAGGATTCCAAGAAGAGCAGTCCCCTAAAAAGCCAAGGGATCATCAAGGACTCTCCTACGGAGAGATGTTGCTTTACTGATGCTCATGTAGACAGGATTCGTCATTGCTTTCCGGCGAATGCTGTTTTCAAATCCTTCACACCTACTGCTTTGAGCGACTTTGTTTCAGACGTCTGGGTGGCCTTTCCTGCTACTCCGTTCACCATAGGGTATTCGTATCCTTTTCTAGCCTTCACCCAATCCTTCTTTTCTTTAACCGGCATATCTTATATCCAAGCTATGCCGATGATCTGGAGGGTCCTGTATACCTTCGAGAGGATCATCGAGCAGAAGGGAATTGATTTGGGGATGGCAGAGTTGGCCGCACTTTATGATCTTACCATGTTCGGTTCTTGCCGATATCTGCTAAAACGGAAAGCTGGGGAGGATCACCCTGTCTTCAAGGTTACTAAGAATGACACAAACTGGAAGCGTCGCTTTTTCTTTGTTAGAAGGGATACCATCCCGGATGGGAAGGATCTGCCCAAGGAATGGGCTACTCATGGTAGGGTAGAGGATCCTGGAAGGATCACTATCAGACTTGTCTCATACGATGAGGATCACTAACGTCTTTTTTATTTCTTGTGCAGCGATATCCATTGCTTATCTTAAGTTAACCCCTGCTGCAAGAGAAAGAGTCTTAGCTTTTAAAAAGCTCAATCCTGAGGTCAGAAGTTTCCAAGTCACCGTCCAAGATTCACAGGAAGTATCCTCCGCATCTGCCACTATGTCAAGTAAGTATCCTTGTAAAAAGTAAGTTATATGCTAGATTGTTTGATTAGTAAGGGAACTTATCTTGTTTTGATTGTGTAGGTGTTGGGAAGTCTGCCAAATCTGCCAAGTCTGCCTCCAAGTTTGGGATAGATGATCTCACCAACGTCAAGTCTGCGAGGAGAAAGACTTCTGCTGCCAGTCCCTCCGCTTCAGCCCCTAAAGCATCCATTAGGGGTAAGGGAAAGAAGAGGAAGACTTCCGAGGATCTCCAAGGATTTCCCCTGATCCGCCAACAGTTCCTTGACTATGTCAATGAGGTAAGGATCATTGCCCCTGTTGGTTATCCTTCTCGAATATCCTGCTTGTATATTCTGCCTGTTTATCCTGCTTTTTTGAGGATCACCTGATCCTGAACTTACCTTTTTTCTCTTTTGCAGAAACTTGCTGAGATTGAGACCTACCTTGGCCACGTCGAGGATCAGGAGAGCCAAATCGCCGACCTCCAACAAATGGGCGTGTTAAAGGATCTCAAGATAGCCGATCTTGAGAAGGAGCTCCGGGTTACAAAGGATGAGGCTGCTCAAAGGCTAATTGACATGGATGGCGAGAAGAAGGAGATCATCCAGGATGCCAAGGTCTCTGCCGCAACTGCTATGTACAAGATACAACTACAAATGGCTGCGGAGGCTCAGGATCCTGCCTTTGACAAGAGCTCATGGGACGTGGAGGGTTGGAAGGCAAGATTGGCGGAGCTGGAGGATGAGGATGAGGCTGAGGAGATCCCCATGCTGGAAGGTGGTGATGCTGAGAAGGATCAGGGTGGAGAAGCTGGTGGTGATGGAGCAGCAAAGGTGTGAGCTGCTGGATTGGGCGATGATGGATATTTCAAGACTAGGCCGGAGCCCAATTTTTTAGGATTGGTAGTGGTTTTTTGTGGTTGTTGATGGTTTGTGAACAATTTATGGTCTGTAATCTTTGAACAATAGTTTTTAGGGTAAAGGATCCTGGATCCTTCAAACAATAGGTAGGATTACAAAAGGTGGAGGGATCCTCTGTTTGGGGGATGAAGCCTTTGTGATCCTGCCGCTTTTAATTTCCTGCACACGCTAAGACCGCACAGACAATGGACACCCTTTGCCAACCCCTGTGGACGGGCCACGTTTTGCTGGTAGAAACGTGGGTTGGCAATTTTGACAACTTTTGAAGGGTTAATCCTTTCGTTAATAAATAAAATCTTAAACTTTTGCCGCTTACCTTGTGTTATTATCCTTTTTGTTTTCAATTGTTTTGACATATGTTTGTTTGAGTAAGAAAAGTTGAGCAAATTATGTTTAGGAAATTTAGGATATGATCCTGGATCAAATATCCTATAATCGAAAATTTTCAAGGTAGTTTATTTTAAGGATCATAGGTTCAGTTGTCAAGGTCTAAAGGGTATTCAAATGAATAATGAAATTGAAAATAGTCAAGGATCATACCTGAGGATCCAAGTTAGGATCCTAACCTTTGATCAAGATAACCATAAGTAAAATTTTAGCGGATAACAAGGATTAAGGATCCTTATTCGTTTAGCTTTGAGAACCTGAAAAATGGAACATAACTTGGGACTAAGCCAATGTAAAAGATAAATTAGTAACTGGGGACAAGCCCAAAACTGAGGATGATCCCGGAGGATCACTGGGGACAAGCCCAAAGGATAACTGGGGACAAGCCCAAAGGATCGTATGTAAACTGGAGTATGGCCCTCACTGGCGACTATCCAAACTTAGTGACATGAAAATGTCAAAACCTTAGCTAACGTGAAAACGTTAGAAACCTTAGGAACGAATGTATGGTACGTCTACCATTATACGGAGGATCCTGGGTATAGCCAGTACAATGAGGTTGTCAGCCCCGGAAGTGGGTACTGGTCCCAAAGACGTGAACTATATCAGGATCATCGTGCGCTGCTGGCGGAAACTGGGGATAATCCCAAGGATAACTGGGGACAAGCCCAAGGATCTGCGTTGCTTTTGAAGATTCTTGACGATATGCCGTAGATACCTGAACTATCATAACTCAAATGGTTCGTGAGAAGAGGATGAAGGATACAGGATCCTTATCCTTTGGTAAAAAGTAAGGAAATGTAATAGTTTTAGGATAAGCACATTACCAGAGTAAGGATCACTGATATCATCGGGATCCTTCAAGGATACTTCAATATAAGGATCACATGCTTGAAGGATCATGTTCACATGAAATATTTCTTCAAGTGAACAGCATTCCAGGCTCTTGGTAACAAATTTCCTTCCATGGTTAGCAACCTGTATGCCCCCTTTCCTGCTTCAGCTTCAATTAAGTAAGAGCCTTCCCATTTTGGTGCTAACTTCCCGTCAGCAGGATTAATAGTGTTTTGGAATGTTTTTCTCAACACCATATCTCCGACTTGGAACTTCCTTATCCTAACATTTTTGTTGTAAGCACCAGCCATTCTTTGTTGGTAGCTTGCCATCCTTATCCTAGCCAGATCCCTGATTTCCTCAATAGTATCCAAATCCTGAGCCAGGATTGCAGCATTTTCTTCAGGATCACGAGCACTTGTTCTAGCAGTTGGGATCACCATCTCTGTTGGGATCACTGCTTCTGCCCCAAATACTAAAGAAAAAGGTGTTTGACCAGTGGCATTCTTGGGAGTTGTTCTATCAGCCCATAGCACATAAGGTAACTCCTCTGCCCATTTTCCCTTCTTGGATCCTAGCTTCTTCTTTAGATTGTTGATGATGATCTTGTTGGATGATTCTGCTTGGCCATTGGCTTGTGGATGAACTGGTGTTGATGTTATCATCTTGATTCCCCAACTGTCACAAAAGTTAGTAGTTCTGCTTCCAATGAATTGGGAACCATTATCACATACAATTTCAGAGGGAATGCCAAATCTAGTTATAATGTTTCTTTTGATAAAGGATATAACTTCTTTTTCTCTGACTTGAGCAAAAGCTTCAGCGTCTATCCACTTAGAGAAGTAGTCAGTCATGGCAAGCATAAATACTTTTCCACCAGGTGCTTTAGGGAGCTTGCCAACTATATCCATCCCCCATCTCATGAATGGCCAAGAGGATGGTATGGGGTGTAGCAATTCAGTTGGTTGATGAAGGATATTGCTGTGTCTTTGACAAGGATCACATTTCCTAGCATATTCTACAGCATCCCTTTTCATGGTTGGCCAGTAGTATCCTGTTCTAAGGATCCTTGAGAATAATGCCTTGCCCCCATTATGGTTTCCACAATCTCCTTCATGGAAGTTTCTCAACACTTCTTCAATTTCAGGATCCTCAATACATCTTAAATATGGTCCTGCAAGGGATCGTTTATATAGCACATTATTTAAGATTGTAAATTGAGATACCTTGATCCTGAAAGCTCTAGGATTTTCTCCCATTGGAATCTCTCCGTCTTGCAAGTATTTCATGATTGGTGAGACCCATGATCCTGCATAAGATTGAGCTTCTTCACTAGGGATTACTGCAGTATCCTCTTCTATTTCCATGGCCACTTGATTTTCAATAGCAGGAGCCAGGATATGGATGATAGGGATACTTATGTCTTCTGGAATTTTTAAGGATGATCCTAAGTTGGCCAATGCATCAGCTTCCGTGTTATCCTCCCTTGGTACCTGTGTTAAGCTGAAAGAAACAAAAGAGAGTGCCAATTCTTTGACTATCTCTAAATATTTGGTTAGTTTTTTACCTTTAACAGCATAGGATCCATTAAAGTGATTGGTGATCAATAATGAGTCTCCATATACTTTAAGATATTTTACCCCCATATCCTTAGCAATTTGCAAGCCAGCAATTAAGGCTTCATATTCAGCCTCATTGTTAGTTGCTTGGAACTCACAGGCTATGGAGTGGGGTATTATGTCCCCCTGTGGCGATTTTAGTAGTATCCCGAGCCCTGTGCCCTTGACATTTGAGGATCCATCAGTGTGTAGTATCCAAGGATCCTTGGTCTCGTCCAGCTGTTGGACTTCCAATTCTGCTTCTTTTTGTAGATCACTACTGAAATCAGCCACAAAGTCAGCTAGTGCTTGGGATTTAATGGCTGTTCTTGGCTCATATCTTATATCATGGGCACTAAGCTTTACTGCCCACTTAGCCATTCTTCCTGACATCTCTGGTTTCCTGAGGACATTCTTAATTGGAAAGTTAGTTCTAACAACAATAGTATGGGTTTCAAAATAATGCCTTAACTTAGTTGATGCCATGATTACTGCGAGAATAAGTTTTTCGAGGTGTGAGTACCTGGATTCGGCATCAAGTAAACTCTTACTTACATAGTAGATAGGATATTGTGTACCTTCGTGATCCTTCACAAGGACAGCACTTACAGCGGTTGAGGATACCGCCAAATATAAGGATAACACATCTCCTTTTTCGGGTTTTGATAATGCTGGTGCTGAGGACATATATTCTTTAAGGGCTTGTAAAGCATTCTCATGTTTCTCAATCCATTCAAACTTCTTGTTCTTCCTTAGGATATCGTAAAATTCTTTACATTTTTCTGAGGATTTTGATATGAACCTGTTCAGAGCTGCTATCCTGCCTGTTAGCCTTTGCACATCCTTAGCATTGGCAGGGGACTTAATGTTTACTAGTGCTTTAATTTGCTCCGGACTTGCTTCAATGCCTCTCTGAGTTACCATATATCCTAGGAATTTACCTGCCTTAACACCAAAGTGGCACTTTGAAGGATTAAGCTTCATGTTATATTTATCAAGGATATCAAATGCTTCTTCCAAATCCCTTAGGTGATCCTCAGCTTTCTTTGATTTGACTACCATATCATCTATGTATACTTCCATAGTTTGTCCAATTTGATCTTTGAACATCATATTCACCAGCCTTTGATATGTTGCACCTGCATTTCTTAATCCAAAAGGCATGGCAATATAACAATACAAACCTGTTGGGGTCATAAAGGCTGTATCCTCTTGGTCAGATGGTTCCATCTGAATTTGTTGGAATCCAGATGATGCATCCATAAAGGTCAACAGTTCATGCCCCGCTGTTGCATCCACCATGGAGTCAATGTGGGGTAATGGGAAAGGATCCTTGGGACATGCCTTATTCAGATCAGTGAAATCGACACATACCCTCCACTTTCCATTTTTCTTTTGGACAACGACCACATTGGCTAACCATTTTGGATATTTTACCTCTCTGATCATACCTGCTCGAAGTAGTCTCTCTACTTCTTCTTGGATAATGGCATTCCTTTCTGGTGCAAACTTCCTCCTTTTTTGATGGATTGGTTTTATAGACCTGTCAATGCCAAGTTTATGAGTTATGATATCCTTAGATATACCTGTCATATCTTCGTGCTTCCATGCAAAGGTAGATTTTCTTCTTTTGAGGAATGATATTATATCTTCTTTCATCTTGCCAAGGATCCCTGATCCGATATAGATTTTTGATTCAGGATCACTAGGATCCAAGAGGATTTCATCCACATCTTGTTCCCTTGCCTCCAAGACATTCCTCGGAGGATACTGTAATTGCTATTACTCCCTTGGCTTCGAGGTTGGCTTCATGGATGAGGTATAACAATCCTTAGCCTCCTGCTGATCACTGTCGATCTTGATTATCCCCCATGGGCTAGGGAGCTTCACACATTGATGATAGGTGGATGGGACTGCTTTCATATCATGTATCCAAGGCCTGCCAAGGATAACATTGCAACAAGATAAACAATCAATAACACAAAATTTCTGATAATTATGTAATCCTTCCACGTAGATTGGGAGTTTGATGTCCCCCAGAGTTTTCTTCGTTTCTCCACTGAATCCTACAAGCACGGAGGATCTTGGTGTGATGTCTGATTCTGGAATACCCATTTTCTTCAGAACATCAAGCTGGATAATGTTCACTGAGCTTCCTCCATCGATAAGGATCCTGCGGACAAAATGGTTAGAGATAAAGAGAGTAATAACTAAACTATCATGATGAGGATCCTGAATGTTAATGCGATCATCCTCATCAAACGTTATCATCTTCCCTTCTGAGACACTTGATGTTCTAATAGGTCTTTCTCCATTATCCATTTTTGACTCCTTTGCATGCCTTTTGGCTGCCGAGAAGGATGTACCACAGATGTCTGATCCTCCGGAAATAAAGTTGATCACTTGTGCATTTGCCGGAGGTGCTGGAGCCTTTTCAGGGATCCTTTCAGGATCCTGAGTCCTTTGCTTTTTTCTTCCCAATAATTCTTTTAGGTGTTCCTTGCTTAACAGATATCCAATCTCTTTTCTTAAAGCTATGCATTCTTCAGTTAGATGCCCGAAATCCTCATGGTATGCACACCATTTTGACTTGTCTTTAGTCCCGGATGGTTTATCATTCTTCCTGGGCCACCTAGCTTTTTCTCCTAGATTCTGTATTGCAAGGATTAGTTCATGATTGTCAACGGAAAAACAATATTCTGAGATTGGAGGATAATCTTCATCATCCTCTTCTTGGTCAACTGCATGCACATTCTGGTTCTCATTTCTATGGTAGGATTTGAATTTGTTGTTCTTGAAGGAGGATCCTTGCTTCTCTTGTTTTGAGGATCCTACTTGTCTCTCCTGGATCCTCTTGTCATCCTCTAGCCGGATGAACCTGAGTGCTCGAGTTCTTACTTCATCTAGATTCCTGCATGGTGTCATAACAAGATCATCATAGAATAATGAATCCTTAAGCAGTCCCATTTTGAAGGCTTCAACAGCCGTAGCCATATCCAAGTTGGGAATGTCCAAGGATTCTTTACTAAATTTAGTTATATAATCCCTTAATGATTCATTATGATTTTGAGTTATCCTGTACAAATCACTGGTTAATCTTTCAAATTTTCTACTACAAGAGAATTGGTTATTGAATAAATTAACTAAATTAGCAAATGAAGTAATAGAGTAGGGGGGAAGACTTAGCAGCCACTTAAGAGCTGATCCAGTAAGAGTGGATCCAAATCCTTTACATAGGCATGCTTCTTTCAGTTTTTCTGGGATAGGATTGATCTCCATCCTCTCCCTGTATTGTGCTATGTGCTCTTCTGGATCCGTTGTACCATCATACAGCTTCATAGTAGGGATATGGAACCTTTTGGGTACCTCTGCATCACAAATTGGTGGTGCAAAGCGAGATACCTTATGGCTTCCATCTGCAATCTCTGGGATAGGCTTGACTACCCCTGGAACGCTTGAGATCATATCTTTTAGTTTCTGCAATTCCCTGGCCATAGCATGATTGACACCTGTATCCTGCATGAATCCATGGTTAGTGGTAGGATAATTATTTAAAGTGTTACCTCCCATTGGGTTTAAGTTAGGGAATCCATATTGCTGGGATTCTGGAACAACGGAGGGACTAGTGGAAGGAATGGTCTGCATTGGAATGATGTCCCCTTGATGGACATCTAGACTTCCTGTTTGCAAACTTTTTAGGGATCCTGGCACCTGGAAGGATCCTGGTATCTGGAAGGATCCTGGTATCTGGAAGGATCCTGGTATCTGGGATGATCCTGAAACGAAGGAGGATCCTTGACCCTGGGATGACCCTGGAACAAAGTAGGATCCTTGACCCTGGGATGATCCTGGAACAAAGTAGGATCCTTGAAACTGCTGTGCTCCCGGATAGGCTCCCGAATTCATGAGGGATCCCATATGCTGGGGATAGGATCCTGCCGGCTGAAAGTGTGAGCCAGATGCCTGAGTCATTGCTGTCGATCCGAGGTGCAATCCTGTTGATTCTCCCATAATTTGCACGTCTGGAATTCCTGATGGCTGAGAAGTAATCATTGGAGTATCAAAGCTCAAAGACTTGGGCATCAGTGGGGAATGATCCTCTGCCGTTTTCTTCTGTCTTTTGAGATCTCCAATTTCCCTGAGGATCCTTTCATTAGTTTCATCCTGCCGCTGCATACGATCCTTCATCTGCAAAATCAAAGTAAATACATCAGTAGTACTGGGAATATAAGAATTCATAGCAGAAGGAGATGGAGTTTTAGAATTAGTAGGAGTTTGTCTCTTCTCAGCATTCTTCTGGGATTCTGCCGGTGGTGGAGGCAGAATGTTCTGGGACGAGGTGACTGTAGACATTGCCGTGGACATGTTTTTCAATGATGAAGCCATGTAATTCTATGAAATGATTTCGAACAACAGGTTTTCTTATGAATGAAGCACCAATGGCCCCACGGTGGGCGCCAAACTGTTTTGGTCAAAAATCACACAAGGATAATGCAACCAAACTTTACGTAAATGGGGTATGATGCTTGGTTTGTAGAAAAAGTAAAGGATCACTTCAGTATAAAATATGCAAAGACACAATGATTTATACGAGGAAAAAGCCTTGATCAATGTATGATCTCCGGCATAAAAAACCTCGGGTGATGGCAACTACCGATCACCAAACTTCAATATAAGAAAAATAGTTACAACTTTGGATGATAATGAGCTGAGTACAAGGATCACTATAGTTTCGAGTGTCTAAGCGTGTGAGAGTTGTGTTGTGTGTTCTTCCGAATGAGGAAGAGTGTTATATATACAAGTGTAGGTGACCTATTTTAGGTAAAAAGACTAATAATCAGCTCATTACCCCTTTAGAAATAAAAGACAATCTAGCCTAAGTTGCCGCCCTTAAATCAAGCCAAGTTTCCATATCCTTTGCAACGTCTATCTTTGATTAAGCTCGTGCTATAATTGTGAAGACGCGTCCCTTGATTATGATGCTAAGAGCGTATCCTGCCAGATGTTCCTACAAAATAATGTTGTATTACACGAAGGTAACTATTAGCATGAGGATCCTTTCAATGGTCCATGATCCTGATCCTGAAGTCCTGCTGAGGATCACTGTCTGCCAAAGAAACAAGGATCACTGGTTAGGATCACGTATAAGGATCACGTATGATAAAAATCCAGCCCTAACACATATATCCTAGGAATTTACCTGCCTTAACGCCAAAGTGGCATTTTGAAGGATTAAGCTTCATGTTATAATTATCAAGGATATCAAATGCTTCTTCCAAATCCCTTAGGTGATCCTCAGCTTTCTTTGATTTGACTACCATATCATCTATGTATACTTCCATAGTTTGTCCAATTTGATCTTTGAACATCATATTCACCAGCCTTTGATATGTTGCACCTGCATTTCTTAATCCAAAAGGCATGGCAATATAACAATACAAACCTGTTGGGGTCATAAAGGCTGTATCCTCTTGGTCAGATGGTTCCATCTGAATTTGTTGGAATCCAGATGATGCATCCATAAAGGTTAACAGTTCATGCCCCGCTGTTGCATCCACCAAGGAGTCAATGTGGGGTAATGGGAAAGGATCCTTGGGACATGCCTTATTCAGATCAGTGAAATCGACACATACCCTCCACTTTCCGTTTTTCTTTTGGACAACGACCACATTGGCTAACCATTTTGGATACTTTACCTCTCTGATCATACCTGCTCGAAGTAGTCTCTCTACTTCTTCTTGGATAATGGCATTCCTTTCTGGTGCAAACTTCCTCCTTTTTTGATGGATTGGTTTGATAGACCTGTCAATGCCAAGTTTGTGAGTAATAATATCCTTAGATATACCTGTCATATCTTTATGTTTCCAAGCAAAGGTAGATTTTCTTCTTTTGAGGAAGGATATTAAGTCTTCTTTCATCTTGCCAAGGATCCCTGATCCGATATAGATTTTTGATTCAGGATCATTAGGATCCAAGAGGATTTCGTCCACATCTTGTTCCCTTGCCTCCAAGACATTCCTCGGAGGATACTGTAATTGCTTTTGCTCCCTTGGCTTCGAGGTTGGCTTCATGGATGAGGTATAACAATCCTTAGCCTCCTGCTGATCACTGTCGATCTTGATTATTCCCCATGGGCTAGGGAGCTTCACACATTGATGGTAGGTGGATGGGACTGCTTTCATATCATGTATCCAGGGCCTGCCAAGGATAACATTGCAACAAGATAAACAGTCAATAACGCAAAATTTTTGATAATTATGTAGTCCTTCCACGTAGATTGGGAGTTTGATGTCCCCCAGAGTTTTCTTCGTTTCTCCACTGAATCCTACAAGCACGGAGGATCTTGGTGTGATGTCTGATTCTGGGATACCCATTTTCTTCAGAACATCAAGCTGGATAATGTTTACTGAGCTTCCTCCATCGATAAGGATCCTGCGGACAAAATGGTTAGAGATAAAGAGAGTAATAACTAAACTATCATGATGAGGATCCTGAATGTTAATGCGATCATCCCCATCAAACGTTATCATCTTCCCCTCTGAGACACTTGATGTTCTAATAGGTCTTTCTCCATTATCCATTTTTGACTCCTTTGCATGCCTTTTGGCCGCCGAGAAGGATGTACCACAGATGTCTGATCCTCCGGAAATAAAGTTGATCACTTGTGCATTTGCCGGAGATGCTGGAGCCTTTTCAGGGATCCTTTCAGGATCCTGAGTCCTTTGCTTTTTTCTTCCCAACAGTTCTTTTAGGTGCCCCTTGCTTAACAGATATCCAATCTCTTTTCTTAAAGCTATGCATTCTTCGGTTAGATGCCCGAAATCCTCATGGTATGCACACCATTTTGACTTGTCTTTAGTCCCGGATGGTTTATCATTCTTCCTGGGCCACCTAGCTTTTTCACCTAGATTCTGCATTGCAAGGATTAGTTCCTGATTATCAACGGAAAAACAATATTCTGAGATTGGAGGATAATCTTCATCATCCTCTTCTTGGTTAACAGCATGCACATTCTGGTTCTCATTTCTATGGTCGGATTTGAATTTGTTGTTCTTGAAGGAGGATCCTTGCTTCTCCTGTTTTGAGGATCCTACTTGTCTCTCCTGGATCCTCTTGTCATCCTCTAGCCGGATGAACCTGAGTGCCCGAGTTCTTACTTCATCTAGGTTCCTGCATGGTGTCATAACAAGATCATCATAGAATAATGAATCCTTAAGCAGTCCCATTTTGAAGGCTTCAACAGCCGTAGCCATATCCAAGTTGGGAATGTCCAAGGATTCTTTACTAAATTTAGTTATGTAATCCCTTAATGATTCATTATGACTTTGAGTTACTCTATATAAATCATTGGTTAATCTTTCAAATTTTCTACTACAAGAGAATTGGTTATTGAATAAATTAACTAAATTAGCAAATGAAGTAATAGAGTAAGGGGGAAGACTTAGCAGCCATTTAAGAGCTGATCCAGTAAGAGTGGATCCGAATCCTTTACATAGGCATGCTTCCTTCAAATTTTCTGGGATAGGATTGATCTCCATCCTCTCCCTGTATTGTGCTACGTGTTCCTCTGGATCCGTTGTACCATCATACAGCTTCATAGTAGGGATATGGAACCTTTTGGGTACCTCTGCATCACAAATTGGTGGTGCAAAGCGAGATACCTTACGGCTTCCATCTGCAATCTCTGGAATAGGCTTGACTACCCCTGGGACACTTGAGATCATATCTTTTAGCTTCTGCAACTCCCTGGCCATAGCATGATTGATACCTGTATCCTGCATGAATCCATGGTTAGTGGTAAGATAATTATTTAAAGTGTTACCTCCCATTGGGTTCAAGTTAGTGAATCCACATTGCTGGGATTCTGGAATAACGGATGGACCAGTGGAAGCAATGGTCTGCATTGGAATGAAGTCCCTTTGATGGACATCTAGACTTCCTGTTTGCAAACTTTTTAGGGATCCTGGCATCTGGAAGGATCCTGGTATCTGGAAGGATCCTGGAGCGAAGGAGGATCCTTGACCCTGGGATGATCCTGGAACAAAGTAGGATCCTTGACCCTGGGATGATCCTGGAACAAAGTAGGATCCTTGAAACTGCTGTGTTCCCGGATAGGCTCCCGAATTCATGAAGGATCCCATATGCTGGGGATAGGATGCTGCCGGCTGAGAGTGTGAGCCTGATGCCTGAGTCATTGCTGTTGATCCGAGGTGCAATCCTCTTGATTCTCCCATAATTTGCACGTCTGGAATTTCCGATGGCTGAGAAGTGATCATTGGAGTATCAAAGTTCAAGGATTTGGGCATCAGTGGGGAATGATCCTCTGCCGTTCTCTTTTGTCTTTTGAGATCTCCAATTTCCCTGAGGATCCTATCATTAGTTTCATCCTGCCGCTGCATGCGATCCTTCATCTGCAAAATCAAAGTAAATACATCACTAGTACTGGGAGTATAAGAATTCATAGCAGAGGAAGATGGAGGTTTAGAGTTAGTAGGAGTTGGTCTCTTCTCAGCATTCTTCTGGGATCCTGCCGGTGGAGGAGGCAGAGTGTTCTGAGATGAGGTGACTGCAGACATCGCCGTGGACATGTTTTTCAATGATGAAGCCATGTAATTCTTTGAAATGATTTCGAACAACAGGTTTTCTTATGAATGAAGCACCAATTGCCCCACGGTGGGCGCCAAACTGTTTTGGTCAAAAATCACACAAGGATAATGTAACCAAACTTTATGTAAACGGGGTATGATGCTTGGTTAATTATAAAAGTAAAGGATCACTTTTATGAGAAATATGCAAAGACACAATGATTTATACGACGAAAAAGCCCTTGATCAATGTATGATCTCCGGCATAAAAAACCTCGGGTGATGGCAACTACCGATCACCAACTTCAATATAAGAAAAATATAGTTACAACTTCGGATGATAATGAGCTGAGTACAAGGATCACTATAGTTTCGAGTGTCTAAGCGTGTGAGAATTGTGTTGTGTGTTCTTCCGAATGAGGAAGAGTGTTATATATACAAGTGCAGGTGACCTATTTTAGGTAAAAAGACTAATAATCAGCTCATTACCCCTTTAGAAATAAAAGTAAATCTAGCCTAATTTATCGCCCTTAAATCATGCCAAGTTTCCATATCCTTCACAACGTCCATCTCCGATTAAGCACATGCCATAGTTGTGAAGACGTGTCCTTTAATTGTGATGCTAAGAGCGGATCCCGATAGTCATTCCTGCAAAACAACATTAAATTCAACGAAAGCAACTGTTAGCATGAGGATCCTATGATGGTCCGTGATCCTGATCCTGGGAGTCTGCTGAGGATCACTATCTGCCAAAGAAACAAGGATCACTGGTTAGGATCACATGTGAGGATCATGTATTGTAAAAATCCAGCCCTAACAGACGTTATGACAAATATGGAAACTCAACACAATTCAAGGGCGATTATTTAGGCTAAATTTACTTCTATTTCTAAAGGGGTAACGAGCTAGTAGTTAGGTGATCTGCCTAAAATAGAACCACACACACTTGTATAAATAGTACTCTTGAACATTCGCAAGAGGACACACATTTCTCACACGCTTTAGCATACGATACTATAGTGATCCTTGTACCTAGCTCGTTACCATCCGAAGTTGTAACCATTATTTGTTATATTGAAGTTTGGTGATCGGTAGTTTCCATCACCCGAGGTTTTTTATGCCGGAGATCATTCATTGATCAAGGGCTTTTTCCTCGTATAAATCCTTGTGTCACTTGTGCATTTTACATTTGAGTGATCCTTCACTTTGTTCATCATACCAAGCATCATTCCCCGTTTGCATAAAGTTTGGTTGCATTATCTTTAAGTGATTTTTGACCAAAACAGTTTGGCGCCCACCATGGGGCAATTGGTGCTTCATTCATAAGAATGTTTTTCTGTTGGTGATCATTACGAAAGTGTTGCATGGCTTCATCATTGAAGAATACTTCCACAGCGATGTCTACAGTCAATTCATGTAATGGCATTCCACCTTTGCCTCCACCACCAGCTGGATCTCAGGAAAATGCTGAGAAGAGACCAACTCCTATCTTCTCTAAACCTTCATCTTCTGCTCTAACTTCTTCTGCTCCCAGTACTAGTGATATATTTACTTTGATTTTGCAGATGAGGGATCGTATGCAGCAGCAAGATGAAACTAATGACAGGATCCTCAGAGAAATCGGAGATCTCAAAAGACAAAAGAGAACGGCAGAGGATCATTCCCCACTGATGCCCAAATCTTTGAATTTTGATACTCCGATGATTACTTCACAACCATCAGAGGCCCCAGACGTTCAACATATGGGTGGATTAAGAGGACTGCATTTTGGCCCAGCAGTAGTGACTCAGGCATCAGGATCATATTTCCAACCAGCAGGATCATATACTCAGCATATGGGATCCTTCATGAACTCAGGATCCTCCTTCGTTCTAGGATCATCCCAGGTTCAAGGATCCTCCTTCGTTCCAGGATCATCCCAGGTTCAAGGATCCTCCTTCGTTCCAGGATCATCCCAGGTTCAAGGATCCTCCTTAGTTCCAGGATCATCCCATATTCAGGGATCCCTTTAGATACCAGGATCCTTGAAGAATTTGCAAACAGGAAGTCCAGATGTCCATCAAGGAGATTTTATTCCGATGCAGTCCATTACTTCCACTGGTCCATCCATCATCCCAGAATCCCAGCAATATGGATTCACATCCAATGTTCCTAACTTGAACCCGATGGGAGGTAACACTTTTAATAATTCTCTTACCACTAACCATGGATTCATGCAGGATACAGGTATCAATCATGCTATGGCCAGAGAACTACAAAAACTGAAGGATATGATATCAAGTGTTCCAGGGGTAGTCAAACCTATCCCGGAGATTGCAGATGGAAGCCATAAGGTATCTCGTTTTGCACCACCAATTTGTGATGCTGAGATACCCAAAAGATTCCATATCCCTACTATGAAGCTGTATAATGGTACATCGGATCCTGAGGAACACATAGCACAATACAGGGAGAGGATGGAGATCAATCCTATTCCAGAAAGGTTAAAGGAAGCATGCCTGTGCAAGGGATTTGGATCTACTCTTACTGGATCAGCTCTTAAATGGCTGCTAAGTGTTCCCTCTTACTCTATTACTTCGTTTGCTAATTTAGTTAACTTATTCAATAATCAATTTTCTTGTAGCAGAAAATTTGAACGATTGACTAGTTATTTATATAGGATAACTCAGGGTCATAATGAATCATTAAGGGATTATATAACCAAATTTAGTAAAGAATCCTTGGACATTCCTAACTTGGATGTGGCCACAGCTGTTGAGGCCTTCAAGATGGGATTGCTTAAGGATTCATTGTTCTATGATGATCTTGTTATGACACCATGCAGGAACCTAGACGAAGTAAGAACTCGGGCACTCAGGTTCATCCGGCTAGAGGATGACAAGAGGATCCAGGAGAGACAAGTAGGATCCTCAAAAGAAGAAAAGCAAGGATCCTCTTTCAAAAGCAACAAATTCAAATCCTATAACAGAACTGACAATCAGAATGTGCATGCTGTAGACCAAATAGAGGATGATGAAGATTATCCTCCAATTTCTGAATACTGTTTTTCCGTTGATAATCATGAACTTATCCTTGCAATGCAGAATCTAGGAGAAAAAGCCAGATGGCCCAGAAAAAATGACAAAACAGCCGCAACTAAAGATAAATCAAAGTGGTGTGCATACCATGAAGATTTTGGGCATTTGACAGAGGAATGCATCGCATTACGAAAGGAAATTGGATATCTGCTGAGCAAGGGGCATTTGAAATAATTGTTGGGAAGAAAAAAGCAAAGGACTCAGGATCCTGAAAGGATCCCTAAGAAAGCTCCAGCTCCTCCAGTAGATGCACAAGTGATCAACTTTATATCTGGAGGATCAGACATCTGTGGTACATCCTTCTCAGCAGCTAAAAGGCATGCAAAGGAAGCTAAAATGGATAACGGAGAAAGACCTATTCGAACATCAAGTGTCTCGGAAGGAAAAATCATAACCTTTGATGAGGATGATAGAATTAACATCCAGGATCCTCATCATGATAGTTTAGTTATTACTCTTTTTATTTCTAACCATTTTGTCCGCAGGATCCTTATTGACGGAGGAAGTTCGGTAAACATTATCCAGCTTGATGTTCTGAAGAAAATGAGTATCCCTGAATCAGACATCACACCAAGATCCTCCGTGCTCGTGGGATTTAGTGGCGAAACTAAGAAAACCCTAGGGGACATCAAACTCCCAATTTATGTTGAAGGATTACATAATTATCAAAAATTTTGTGTTATTGACTGTTTCTCTTGCTGCAATGTTATCCTTGGCAGGCCCTGGATACACGAAATGAAGGCAGTCCCATCCACCTACCATCAATGTGTGAAGCTCCCTAGCCCATGGGGAATAATCAAGATCGATAGTGATCAACAGGAGGCTAAGGATTGTTACACCTCTTCAATGAAACCAGCCTCGAAACCAAGGGAGCAATAGCAATTAAAGTATCCTCTAAGGGGTGTCTTGGAGGCAAGAGTGCAGGATGTGGACGAAATCCTCTTGGATCCTGATGATCCTGAATCCAAAATCTACATCGGATCAGGGATCCTTGATAAAATGAAAGAAGACATAGTATCCTTCCTCAAAAGAAGAAAATCTACCTTTGCATGGAAACATGAGGATATGACAGGTATATCTAAGGATATTATCACTCATAAACTTGGCATTGACAGGTCAGTTAAACCAATCCATCAAAAAAGGAGGAAGTTTGCACCAAAGAGAAATGCCATTATCCAGGAAGAGGTAGAAAGATTACTACGAGCAGGTATGATCAGAGAAGTGAAGTATCCAAAATGGCTGGCCAATGTGGTTGTTGTTCAAAAGAAAAATGGAAAGTGGAGGGTATGTGTCGATTTCACTGATTTGAATAAGGCATGTCCCAAGGATCCTTTCCCATTACCCCACATTGACTCCATGGTGGATGCAACGACGGGTCATGAACTGTTAACCTTTATGGATGCATCATCTGGATTCCAACAAATTCAGATGGAACCATCTGACCAAGAGGATACGGCTTTTATGACCCCAACCGGTTTATATTGTTATATTGCTATGCCTTTTGGATTAAGAAATGCAGGTGCAACATATCAAAGGCTGGTGAATATGATGTTCAAAGATCAAATTGGACAAACTATGGAAGTGTACATAGACGATATGGTGGTGAAATCCAAAAAAGCTGAGGATCACCTAAGGGACTTGGAGGAAGCATTTGATATCCTTGATAATTATAACATGAAGCTTAATCCTTCAAAATGTCACTTTGGTGTTAAAGCAGGTAAATTCATAGGATATATGGTAACCCAGAGGGGCATTGAAGCAAGCCCGGAACAAATCAAAGCGTTGGTGAATATCAAATCCCCTGCCAACGCTAAGGATGTGCAAAGGCTAACAGGCAGGATAGCAGCTCTAAACAGATTCATATCCAAATCCTCAGAAAAGTGTAAAGAATTCTATGATATCCTAAGAAAGAACAAGAAATTCGAATGGACTGAAAAGCATGAGAATGCTTTACAAGCCCTAAAAGAATACATGTCCCCAGCCCCAGCATTGATGAAACCAGAAAAAGGAGATGCGTTATCCTTATACCTTGCGGTATACTCAAAAGCAGTAACTGAAGTACTTGTTAAGGATCATGAAGGTACACAATATCCTGTCTATTATGTAAGTAAGAGTTTACTTGATGCTGAATCCAGTTATTCACACCTTGAAAAACTTATCCTTGCACTGATTATGGCATCTACTAAACTAAGACATTATTTTGAAACCCATGTTATTATTGTTAGAACTAATTTCCCAATTAAGAATGTCCTCAGGAAACCAGAGATGTCCGAAAGAATGGCTAAGTTGGCAGTAAAGCTTAGTGCCCATGATATAAGATATGAGCCCAGAACAGCCATCAAATCCCAAGCATTAGCAGACTTTGTGGCTGATTTCAGTAGTGATTTACAAAAGGAAGCCGAATTGGAAGTCCAGCAGCTGGATGAAACTAAGGATCCTTGGATACTACATACTGATGGATCCTCAAATGTTAAAGGTCGGGGCTTGGTATACTACTAAAATCGCCACAGGGGACATAATATCCCATTCCATAGCTTGTGAGTTCCAAGCCACTAATAATGAGGCTGAATATGAAGCCTTAATCGCTGGTTTGCAAATTGCTAAACATATGGGGATCAGGTATCTTGAGGTATACGTGGATTTGTTGTTAATCACTAATCACTTTAATGGATCCTATGTTGTTAAAGGTGAAAAACTAACCAAATATTTAGAGATAGTCAAAGAATTGGCACTCTCCTTTGTTTCTTTCAGTCTAACACAGGTACCAAGGGAGGAAAATACAGAAGCTGATGCATTGGCCAATCTAGGATCATCATTGAAGATCCCAGAGGATATAAGTATTCCTGGCTCCTTCTATTGAAAATCAGGTGGCCATGGAAATAGAAGAAGATACTGCAATGATCCCTAGTGAGGATACTCAATCTTGTTCAGGATCATGGATCTCACCAATCATGAGATACTTACAACACGGGGAGATTCCTATGGGAGAAAATCCTAGGGCTTTCAGAATTAAGGTATCTCAATTCACAATCTTAAATAATATGCTATATAAGCGATCTCTTGCAGGACCATATTTAAGATGTATCGAGGATCCTGAAGTTCAAGAAGTATTAAAAGACTTCCATGATGGAGATTGTGGAAACCACACTGGGGGCAGGGCATTGTTCTCAAGGATCTTAAGGACAGGATACTACTGGCCAACTATGAAAAGGGATGCTGTGGAGTATGCTAAGAAGTGTGATCCTTGTCAAAGACACAGCAATATCCTTCATCAGCCGGCCGAATTTCTACATCCTATACCATCCTCTTGGCCATTTATGAGATGGGGGATGGATATAGTTGGCAAGCTCCCTAAGGCACCTGGTGGAAAAGTATTCATGCTTGCTATGACTGACTACTTCTCCAAGTGGATAGAGGCTGAAGCTTTTGCCCAAGTCAGAGAGAAAGAAGTTATATCCTTTATTAAGAGAAACATTATAACTAGATTTGGCATTCCTTCTGAAATTGTATGTGTTAGGGCTGGATTTTTATGACCTATGATCCTTACATGTGATCCTTATATGTGATCCTAACCAGTGATCCTTGTTTCTCTGGCAGATAGTGATCCTCAGAAGAATTCCAGGATCAAGATCACGGAGTATCCTAGGGATCCTCATACTAACGATTGTTCTCTTTGGATTTAATGTTGTCTTGCAGGAATTTCGAGAAGGATCCGCTCTTAGCAACGTAAACAAAAGACTCGTCTTTACAACTTTGGCATAAGCACAATCAAAGATGGACGTTGTGGACGATATGGAAACTCAGCATAATTTAAGGGCGATAATTTAGGCTAGATTTACTTCTATTCCTAAAGGGGTAACGAGCTAATAGTTAGGTTATTTACCTAAAATACGACCACTCACACTTGTATAAATAGCACTCTTCCACATTCGGAAGACACAACACACTCACGCTTTGACACACGATACTATAGTGATCCTTGTACTTAGCTCGTTACCATCCGAAGTTGTAACCTTTATTTGTTATATTGAAGTTTGGTGATCTGTAGTTTCCATCACCCGAGGTTTTTTATGCCGGAGATCATTCATTGATCAAGGGCTTTTTCCTCGTATAAATCCTTGTGTCGCTTGTGCATTTTACATTTAAGTGATCCTTCACTTTGCTCATCATACCAAGCATCATTCCCCGTTTACATAAAGTTTGGTTGCACTATCCTTGTGTGATTTTTGACCAAAACAGTTTGGCGCCCACCGTGGCGCAATTGGTGCTTCATTCATAAGAAAGCTTTTCCGTTGGTGATCATTCCGGAAGTGTTGCATGGCTTCATCATTGAAGAATACTTCCACAGCGATGTCGGCAGTCAATTCATCTACTGGCATTCCACCTTTGCCTCCACCACCAGCTGGATCTCAGAAAAATGCTGAGAAGAGACCAACTTCTATCTCCTCTAAACCATCATCTTCTGCTCTAACTTCTTCTGTTCCCAGTACTAGTGATATATTTACTTTGATTTTGCAGATGAGGGATCGTATGCAGCAGCAGGATGAAACTAATGACAGGATCCTCAGAGAAATCAGAGATCTCAAAAGGCAAAAGAAAACGGTAGAGGATCATTCCCCACTGATGCCCAAATCTTTGAATTTTGATACTCCAATGATTACTTCTCGGCCATCAGAGGTCCCAGACATTCAATATATGGGTGGATCAATAGGAGTGCATTTCGGCTCAACAGTAGTGACTCAGGCATCAGGATCGTATTTCCAACCGGCAGGATCTTATACTCAACATATGGGATCCTTCATGAACTCAGGATCCTCCTTCGTCCCAGGATTATCCCAGGTTCAAGGATCCTCCTTCGTCCCAGGATTATCCAAGGTTCAAGGATCCTCCTTCGTCCCAGGATCATCCCAGGTTCAAGGATCATCCTTCGTTCCAGGATCATCCCAGGTTCAAGGATCCTCCTTCGTCCCAGGATCATCCCAGGCTCAAGGATCCCTTCAGATACCAGGATCCTTGAAGAATTTGCAAACAGGAAGTCCAGATGTCCATCAAGGAGATTTTATTCCAATGCAGACCATTGCTTCCACTGGTCCATCCATTATCCCAGAATCCCAGCAATATGGATTCACACCCAATGTTCCTAACTTGAACCCGATGGGAGGTAACACTTTTAATAATTCTCTTACCACTAACCATGGATTCATGCAGGATACAGGTATCAATCATGCTATGGCCAGAGAACTACAAAAACTGAAGGATATGATATCAAGTGTTCCAGGGGTAGTCAAACCTATCCCGGAGATTGCAGATGGAAGCCATAAGGTATCTCGTTTTGCACCACCAATTTGTGATGCTGAGATACCCAAAAGGTTCCATATCCCTACTATGAAGCTGTATGATGGTACAACGGATTCTGAGGAACACATAGCACAATACAGGGAGAGGATGGAGATCAATCCAATTCCCGAAAAGTTAAAGGAAGCATGCTTATGCAAAGGATTTGGATCCACTCTTACTGGATCAGCTCTTAAATGGCTGCTAAGTCTTCCCCCTTACTCTATTACTTCATTTGCTAATTTAGTTAATTTACTCAATGATCAATTCTCTTGTAGTAGAAAATTTGAAAGATTGACTAGTGATTTATATAGGGTAACTCAGGGTCATAATGAATCATTAAGGGATTACATAACCAAGTTTAGTAAAGAACCCTTGGACATTCCTAACTTGGATATGGCCACAGCTGTTGAGGCCTTCAAGATGGGATTGCTTAAGGATTCATTGTTCTATGATGATCTTGTTATGACACCATGCAGGAACCTAGATGAAGTAAGAACTCGGGCACTCAGGTTCATTCGGCTAGAGGATGACAAGAGGATCCAGGAGAGACAAGCAGGATCCTCAAAGCAAGAAAAGCAAGGATCCTTTTTCAAAAGCAACAGATTCAAATCCTACAATAGGAATGACAACCAGAACGTGCATGCCGTTGACCAAGAAGAGGATGATGAGGATTATCCTCCGATTTCTGAATATTGTTTTTCCGTTGATAATCATGAAGTAATCCTTGCAATGCAGAATCTAGGAGAAAAAGCCAGATGGCCCAGAAAAAACGACAAACCAACTGGAACTAAAGAAAAATCGAAGTGGTGTGCATACCACGAGGATTTTGGGCATTTAACCGAAGAATGCATCGCATTAAGAAAGGAAATTGGATATCTGCTAAGCAAGGGGCATCTAAAAGAGTTGTTGGGAAGAAAAAAGCAAAGGACTCAGTGTGACAACCCTCACTAAACCAGGTATCCGTACGACTTAATTAACTATTAATTGCTGCTTAATTACTGTGCTTAAACTGAGATTACTGATGAACTGCTACTTGACTATTGATACTTGTACATATCTGCATCATACTTTGATTTCCGTCACTACATTATTTACTTACTGAACTTTAGTGACAAACGTGATGCACAAAAGCACAGTAGCATTTGAACGGATAACCTATTGAACATGCTGATAAAGCCAGCATCAGGCAGACACTGCCTCTAAAGGCCTGTATGAGCCAGAAATATTTTACTACACCCAGAGTGTGTGTAGGGATACAAGGGTTGTAAAACTGCGTCTCTAGGAATAAGATACACAGATTGGATGTGCCTAAAACGTACTCTAAGCGCAAAACACAGCACTTTTATCAACATACTAGCTTCTAGCTAACTAATGAAGTGCCAAAACATAAGGAAATATTCCTGACACTTTGCAGAATAAATTGTGTCGCTAAAAATATTATTTACGACGCTTAAAAGATTACTTAAGCGCTTTAACGGATTACTATCCAACCGAACAACCGGACTATACCCGGAACATAAAAATATTGCCAGAAATATTATTAGTCTTTTTCTGAGCCAGTTAGGGTCCCTGATTACCCTAACACCCGCTTTATAACGCGCCATGCAACTAACGGAGTTAACACTTGAAGTTAACCCACTTAACGTAACTGAACACTAACTGAACAATTAAAAACCAACCGGATACCCCCCCCCCTCAATGGAATCGGCCAACATGGAGTAACCAAGAGAGTACAATTGTGAATATTTTATTTGATTGTGTGGATCTCTAGATATCATACTAACCAATGGATTTAGCACATGATTTTGTCTATAAATAACAAGACTAAACACAAGGGATAACACACCTCACATTTCACCACCCACACTTTCTCTCCCTCTCTTGGAGGTCTCAGCCGAGAGCACCTCACATCCATCCATCCATTTCGATTTCCATCTTGCAAGTTCCAAGTATCTACAAGGTGTTCGGGTCACGTATAAGGAAGCTTGAAGCAAGCGGGAGTTGAAGGACCTCATTTCTTTGCTTTTATCCACGCCATTTTCGACTAGATTCTTCCCTAGCCCCGAGCTAGAGGTATAATGTTTAAAACTCACTCTCGAACGTATCTAAAGTGGTTAATATGATTTATAACGGTTAAAAGTCGGAATCATACGTTTTGAATCTTTAAAGTCTACTAAAACTTGAATTTTGTTGGTTAAAAGCTCATAACATGTGTAAAAGTTGTAGTATTTGAATATGTTGATTATTGAGGCCCGATCTACGTAGTGGTGGCTCTTATCATCGTTTAACCCGACTTTGTTAAGATCATAGATCTTGACATAAGCTTGTTTCTATCGGTACGAGGGTTAAAAGGTGAAACTCCACCACACGAGAAACATGAACTTGTGTAAAAGTATACTTACTAGTAAAAGGGTGTTTAAAATGAGCCGATCTACGTATGTACAAGTGGTATATTCGTAGAACCAAGTGTCGAGAAAATCATGTTTTATAAAAGTTGGGTGATATGTTAACAAATATGATTTTTACAAACTACAAGTGTATAAACACTTGTGAAACGAAAGATCCGACAAAGTAACAATTTTTATAAAAGTTGTCGGGAAGTTGTAAAGGATGATTTGTTCTAAAAACAGGGTTTTTACAAGACTAAACTATTTTATACATAGATCCACTAAATATAAGGTGATCTACACTATGACTTTCGGAAAAACTAAAAGTTCATGTAATAATGCGATTTTACATACTAGTCTACAAGTTTGATGTGTTGAAACTAGTTTGAAGTATCGGAAATTGATTGGTTGATTTAAAGAAGTGTTGGAATGATTTTGTAAAAGAAAATGATACGCTTGAAAGCGTGGCCACCTCCAGTTACAGGGGAAACTCTGGCGAAATTTTTCTAAAATCTAACACTTAGAATTATTTACAAGTGTTAGACTACTTTTGACATATTTTCAAAAATAATTCGCCATGACTTTATTTACAAATATTCGGAGGTGGGATTTTCACAAAAAACTAAACGTGATAAATATTTATTCGATAAATATATTTTTCACCACACTGTTTATGATTATTTTGTGAAAAAAAAAATATAAATATTATTTTTAGAGTAAAAATAATATTTACAAACTTTGACGAACCCAAAATAATACCAACGCCTACACGACAAACATATAAGTTACAACGGTAATTACTATTACCACTAAATCGCCAAAACGTAACTTACGCTTTATGCGGAAATATTCATAAACGCGCACTTTGTCAACGTATTATTTTGGAAGGTATTAGTGAAGAGAAAATATAATATTTTTGAGAAAAATATTTATATTTTGGAATGAGGAGTAAAAATATATTAAGTGGGACTTAATGAGATGATACAGATACACATGTATTAAATCCCCCATCCTTGGGAAGGAAATTAAATTACCAAGTATATACAAGGAACGGTTGTCTAACTGTATCCCCGAAAATGTAAACTATAAAGCTAAGGCACGGCCATCCGTCTAATAGAATTAGCACATGTAGGTCGTTGCACAGCTATCGGATATTTGGAGTACTTGGTATAGCGACGCACTGACTGTGAGTTCATGTCCCCCTTTTCTCTTAACTGTTTTCAGTTTTCTAAACTGCGGGGGTGAATACATGTTACTATGATTATGAATATTTCTTACATGGTATGGTCAGCTAAGGAAGGAACTGTTAGGTTATGTGATTTGGGTAGGTGAAACCTTAAGAACATTAGTCCTCGTAGCACGATCGAGGGATGGAGTGATAGGCCTATTTGAGCATAACAAACACCACCCATGCGCCCGCAGGTTGGACCATGTGGTGACCTTGTCTTAACACCACCCATGTGCCCGCAGGTTGGACCATGTGGTGACCTTGTCTTAACACCACCCATGCGCCCGCAGGCTGGACCATGTGGTGACCTTGTCCTATCCCCTCCCATGCGCCCGCAGGTTGGACCATGTGGTTACACATTAACTGATATGTTCCCTTATTTGCTTTCATACCAGAGTTTACAAAATATTCACACTTACAATGATTGTAAAGGTTTATTCGCGCGCACATACTAAACGCATGAACTCGCTCAACATTATTGTTGATTTTTCAACTTACATGTATTTCAGGGAACTAAAAGATCTGGCACGGTATGGCACGTTTTCCCGCTGCACTAGTCACCAAGGTCATCCGGGGTTTCGGGAGTGTGACTCTTTCCTGGACAAGTCACAGTCCTTAGACCATGTTTATGTTATGTTTGAGATTGTAATGTTTGTCGAACAAGGTTATGGTTGATAGGGTGTTTTCCCGTTAAAACAATGGTATTGTATTTGGTTTTCAAAAACTTAATGGATGATCTTGCATATTTTTAATTCATATAGCTTTGTTATGATTAAGCTATGGTATTAAGAAGTCACACCAAGTTAACCACGCTTCCGCAAAGCCAGGGTGTGACAGCTTGGTATCAGAGCCCTGATCATAGCGAACTAGGATTCCTTCTCGAGTCTAGACTATGATCACTAGGGCTCTCACGAAAACATTTTTACTGCATACCACTTAAGTCCAGATCCAAAACGTTTTACAAACACATGTTGAGCACATTTTATTTATTTATGATTAGGCTCAGTCTTGGAGGCTGAGGCTCGGTCTTGGAGGCCGAGGCTCGATCTTAGAGATCGAGGTAGATGTTTCTTATTTTTAGGCTCAGTCTTGGAGGCTGAAGCTCGGTCTTGGAGGCCGAGGCTCAATCTAGGAGATCGAGGTAGATGGCTAGTTGGACTAGGAAAAGTAGGCTCAGTCTTGGAGGCTGAGGCTCGGTCTTGGAGGCCGAGGCTCGATCTAAGAGATCGAGGTAGATAGCTAGTGAGACTAGGGAGAGTAGGCTCGGTCTTGGAGGCCGAGGCTCGATCTAGGAGGTCGAGGTGGATGATAGAGCGGTCTTAGAGACTGGGAGGCTAGTGGGACTAGGAGAATTATTTGATTGTTTACTGTTGACTTAATGAATATATGATTGATTATTATACGTATATGTGTTTGTGTTACAAACGTCATGCTTTCATCATGTACTAGAAAGATGGACACTACGAATCCCATGGCCATAGTATCAGACGACATAGTTCCATCAGAGCACGAGGTGTACATTTCCGATACTACCGGCACAGACAATGACGACTTTCAGCCCCTTTTGCGATGCCTGATGTCGTAGCAGAGCCTACTGATGGCCATCTTGTTGGGAAATTGCCATTCGCGGTGATCCCTGTTCCTGTGCCCCTTGCCGCTTATCCCATTTTTGATATGCCCCGACGTGGCCTCGGACGACGATAACGATCTACTAGAGGAGGACCCATTCGAGGGCAAGGCCCTATTTCTGCTGGGAATGCAGCACCATTCACTCGACGCCGACCCTGATACGGCATCATCAGCTGCACCGGTTCCCGCACACAGCTTTGAGTTTGATCACAGTATTGAGGGTGATCCTGTTCTCCCATCTAGTTTTGATCCAGACCATGACCTTGAGTTCGTACGCTTAGGCCAGCCCTTGGAGGATCCTGTAACCCCCCTGTGATGGTTGATCCAGCTGATTTTGAGATGGAGTTGGTTGATCTGGAGCCAGCCGTGGCCCCTGAGCCAGGCGTTGCTCCTAACACCGCATTGGAGCATGACCCTGTTCATGCCGATGCACTTGCTGTTGCTCCTTGATTGATCATCTGCTTGGACGAGAGAAAATTTGGGGTAACTGTGCAAGACAATTTATTATTACGGGGGCCCACGTAATAACGACTTGTAGTGCACAGAAATCCTGATGGACTCTGCGGGCCAAGCTAATGAAAACCAATGTAGCAGGAAATAACTCGAACACGAACGACCAAGGCGATGAAGCCTCGAGTTCATTCTATTTCAAGCAACAAGCCAAATTGGCAAGCCTATGTGGAGGCTCAGAAAATTTATTTCCCCACCCATACAATGAGTATATTTATGTGTAAAATTGGGTGAGTACATGATGGCTTATGGTGCTATGTATCTCATAGACAATTGGAAATTTGTCTAACCCACTTCATGCCATTTCGGCAGAAGAGGATGCCACCCAGGCGTGACACAAACACCAGTATGTTGCCAAGGATAGAAGCCGAGCTGCAAAAACGCAACTCACAGGCAATTGCACGACATGAAGCTCTCCGCTTTTAGCACAGCAACGGCACTACTGGAAATAACCCCCCCCAGCTGACCGCACCTATAAGCAGTTCCTGAACTGCAAGCCTTTGAACTTCGACGAAACAGGAAGCGCCTTTGCAAATTGTTCGTTGGTCCAAAAAGATTGACTCCATTCTAAGGATGACTAACTGATCACCCCAACAGAGTGTTACCTTTACCTCGGGGTCATTTCTAGATGGCGCACTCTCATGATAGGATCTTCAGATTCAGACCCTTGGTACAGATGCTGCCTATGCAATGAGTTGGGACGAGCTCAAGGAAATGATTAAGGAGAAATATGGTTCTAAGACTGGAATAACAGAAGCTTGAGATGGAGTCCTGGAATTTGAAAATGGACGAACCAGAGCTTCCTGATCATGTCCAGCGATCGCACGACCTGCCTAGGGTCGTCACCTACTAAGTCATTGATGTTGTATGATACAGTTGGGTACCTGTAAACCTTACATCCTGGTCTCGATTTGTGGCAATGCAATCGAAGTGATCTATTGTTTATGTTCTATAACATGAGATGTTATGTGATTGATTTATTTATAACATGAGATGTTATTGTATACTTACGCACATGACCTGACCCATACGATCATCATAGGAAGATGCCTCCAAGACGGGATGTACGCATACCCACCAACGAGGCGGAACTTCAGGGAATCATTGCTGCAGTCATCGCACAATATGAGGCCCATCACTCCGAGCGCAATGGAGGTACCTCAGGAGATAACCCACCCAACGGCTGCACCTACAAGCAGTTCTTAGGCTGCCAGCCCCTATATTTCAACGGCACTAGGGGTGCCGTAGCCTTCGTACGCTGGATTGAGGAGACGGACACTGTTTTGCGTGCGAGCAAATGCGCCCCAAGGGATCAGGTCACGTACATTTCCGGGCTGTTCCGAGATGGGGCTCTGTCATGGTGGAAACTTCAGGTTCAGACAATGGGCGAGGCTGCTGCGTATGCTCTATCGTGGGATGAACTGAAAGAGCTAATGCATAAAAAGTACTGTTCGAGAACAGAAAGCCAGAAGGTAGAAACTGAGTTCTGGAACTTGAAGATGGAAGGTCCAAAAATAGCTGAGTATGTGGAGAAGTTCCAAGTTTTATCGCGTATCGTTCCTTACATGGTAGATCCAGAGTTTAAAAGGATTAAGCGTTTCATTTGGGGATTGGCACCCCAAATCATGAGCATGGTAAAGGCATCAAAGCCTGCCACAATCTCTGAGGCCATCAATCTAAGTGTAGCCCTGACAGAAGAGGCAATCAGGATGGACAAATTTTCAGCCTCTGAGGAGAAGAAGGAGACTCATGTAGAGTCATCTGGGAACAACAAGAGGAATTTGGCGAATTTCAAACAGGGTACCCAGTCGAGTAGCGACGACAAGGCCAAAAAGAGAAAAGAGTACACGGGTATTCTACCAAAATGCGACAACTGTCGACGTCCCCATAACGGGCGGTGTAGATATGGAAAATGTGGTAACTGTGGTAAGGTGGGACATGTCAAGGAAACATGTCGGCAAGCCACTGAACATGGAAATAGAGGTCAAGATGGTAACGGAAATTGCGGAAGAAATAACAACGACAACAACTATCAAGGCAGGGATGGTGACAATCAAGGCTGTGGCCAAGCATGTTTTAATTGCGGTGAGGTGGGGCATTTCAGGAAGTATTGCCCTAAGAACACTCAGGCACGTGGATGAAAGCTCAACAGCGGGGATAGAATCCAAGCGTGGATATCGGTACGTCTCATAATAGTCAATGTTACGCTCTATTTGACAGTATTGCCAAATTTTAGCTTCAAGAAATATAGTTGTTTTAGTAGTAAGTAACCTAGATACCCAGTTCTCGATAAAACAAGCCTAACGGAAGCTTCGATGTGATAATTGGGATGGACTAGTTGTCGAACAACCCAGCGGAGGTTGTCAGCCGCACCCCGACGACGAACGGAGAAATGATTGTGATTCATGGAGCAGGATACGCTCCTACGGATTATCAGGCAGAGAAGACAGAAAAATTTTCGCACAAGGGATGTGTTGCATTCTTGGCTCATGTCGTGGAAAAAGAAGCCGAAGAACCAAAACCCGAAGACATCCCTGTGGTTGGAGAATACCCCGAAGTCTTCCTCAAAGACTTGCCGGAATCGTCTCCTCCACAATAAATTCCAGGCACTGCACCCGTAGTCAATGCATCGTAGCAACTTACATTTTCGGAGATGCAAGGAATGACAGAGAAGTTTTAGCAATGGGTAGAGAAGGAAGATAACAGACCAAAATTCCCTTTTGGGGTAACCCCATTACCACTCGTCAAAAAGAGGGATGATGGTTTTCAGATAAACATCATCTACCGAGAGCTGAACAAGCCGGCGATCAAGAATAGATACCCTCCGCCAAGAATTGATGATCTGTTTGATCAACTGCAAGGTTCAAGCTTTTACTTAAAGGTCGACCTGCGATCTGGATGCCATCAGTTAAGGATACAAGAGGAAAGTATCCCGAAGACAGCCTTCAGAACTCGTTATGGACACTACGAGTTCCTTGTTACGCCGTTTGGTTTGACAACGCACCTGCAGTGTTTATGGACTTGATAAATAGAGTTTGCAAGCCGTACTCGGACAAGTTCATGATTGTGTTATCAACGACACCTTGATTTATTCAAGAACAAAGGCTGAGCACGAACAACATCTAAGAGCTATTTTGGAACTGCTAAAGAAAGAGCAGCTGGATGCCAAATCCTCTAAGTGCGAGTTTTGGCTACACGAAGTCCAATTCCTTGGGCACGTGGTAAATGGAGATCGAATCCACGTGGATCCAACCAAGATCGAGGCGATCAAGGATTGGGAAACGCCAAAGACGCCAACCGAGATTCGGCAGTTCTTGGGATTGGCTGGCTATTACCGAAGATTCATTGAGAATTTTTCAAGGATCGCTCAACCATTAACGCTCCTCACGAAGAAGGATAAGAAGTTTGATTGGGGAATCAAACAGGAAGAAGCATATCAGATATTGAAAGATAAGCTTTATAACGCGCCAATCTTAGCTCTACCGGAAGGTACAGATGATTTTGTGGTATACTGCGACGCTTCGCGTCAAGGATTGGGTTGTGTGTTGATGCAACACCAAAAGGTTATTGCCTACGCGTCACGCCAACTGAAAGTGCACGGAAAGAACTATACCACGCATGATTTGGAGCTTGGCGCAGTGGTTTTTGCTTTGAAGATCTGGAGACACTATCTTTATGGTACGAAGTGTACGATCTTCACAGATCACAAGAGCCTCCAGCATATATTCAACCAGAAGGAGTTGAACATGAGGCAAGGACGATGGGTCGAGCTGCTGAACGACTACGACTACGATATAAAGTATCACCAGGGAAGGCGAATGGGGTCGCCGATGCCCTAAGTCGTAAAGAGAAAATCAAGCCCATAAGGGTTATAGCCTTGGAAATGATTATCCAAACCGATCTTTCCTCGCGCATTCGTGCAGCGCAGCAAGAAGCTCTCAAGGAAAGAAACCTTGCAGAAGAGTATCTCCGTGGGATGGAGAAGTTGTTGGTACCAAACAAGGAAGGAACGTTGTGCTTTGAGAAAAGGATTTGGGGTTCCTTTGTTTGGTGGTTTAAGGAAGGTTATTTTCAATGAAGCTTACAAGTTACGGTACTCTATCCACCCTGGAGCGGATAAGATGTACCAGGATCTTAAAGATTATTATTGGTGGCCTAGGATGAAAGGCGATGTTGCTGTTTATGTGAGCAAATGTTTAACATGTGCCAAGGTTAAGGCAGAATACCAGAAGCCTTCAGGACTTCCGCAACGACCAGAGATTCCCAAGTGAAAGTGGGAACAAACCTCTATGGATTTTATTACGAAATTGCTAAGAACGCCAAGAGGCCATGACACTATCTGGGTGATAGTGGATCCATTAACGAAGTCTGCACACTTTTTACCTATCCGTGAGAAGGATAATACAAGCAAATTGGCCGAAATCTACATGAGAGAGATTGTTACACGCCATGGAGTACCTCTCTCGATTATCTCCGATAGAGACGGAAGGTTCGTATCAAGGATATGGCAATCCTTCCAGGAAGCTTTTGGCTCAAAGTTGAATCTGAGCACTGCTTATCACCCGCAGACCGACGGTCAAAGCGAGCGGACGATTCAGACGTTGGAGGACATGCTGAGAGCATGTGTTATGGATTTAGGCGGTAGCTGGGACAAGCATTTACCCCTGGTTGAGTTTTCATACAACAATGGCTACCACACCAGTATTGGTGCCGCGCCATTCGAAGCTTTATATGGGCGCAAGTGCAGATCACCGCTCTGTTGGTCTGAAGCTGGTAATAGACAGTTGGTTGGTCCTGATGTAGTCCAGGAAACCACTGATAAGATTGCACAGATCTGAGATCGCATCAGTGCGGCCCGTGACCGGCAGAAAGCCTACGCGGATCGAAGCAGGAAACCTCTAGAGTTTGAGGTTGGTGATATGGTTTTTTTTTTTTTGAAGGTATCACCCTGGAAGGGTGTGGCACGTTTTGGGAAACGTGGAAAGTTGAACCCGAGGTATATTGGACCATTCACGATCTTGGAAAGAATCGGATTAGTAGCATACAAGTTGGACCTACCTGCCGAACTGAATGGTGTTCACGATACATTCCATGTATCCAATCTGAAGAGAAGTCCAACTCAAGATGCCGTTGTCATTCCTACCGACGAAATTCATGTTGACGACACGCTCCATTTCGTTGAAGAACCTGTTGAGGTCACGGATTGGAAGGTTAAGAAGACCCGCCGGAGCAGTGTCAAGCTCGTCAAAGTTCGTTGGAATGCTAGACATGGTCCTGAATTCACCTGGGAGCGTGAGGACCGAATGAAAGAGAGATACCCCCACCTATTTCCTGAGAACCCTGCTTCTACAAGCAGAACTTAAAATTTCGGGACGAAATTTCTTTAACGGGGGGAGAATGTGACAACCCTCACTAAACCAGGTATCCGTACGACTTAATTAACTATTAATTGCTGCTTAATTACTGTGCTTAAACTGAGATTACTGATGAACTGCTACTTGACTATTGATACTTGTACATATCTGCATCATACTTTGATTTCCGTCACTACATTATTTACTTACTGAACTTTAGTGACAAACGTGATGCACAAAAGCACAGTAGCATTTGAACGGATAACCTATTGAACATGCTGATAAAGCCAGCATCAGGCAGACACTGCCTCTAAAGGCCTGTATGAGCCAGAAATATTTTACTACACCCAGAGTGTGTGTAGGGATACAAGGGTTGTAAAACTGCGTCTCTAGGAATAAGATACAGAGATTGGATGTGCCTAAAACGTACTCTAAGCGCAAAACACAGCACTTTTATCAACATACTAGCTTCTAGCTAACTAATAAAGTGCCAAAACATAAGGAAATATTCCTGACACTTTGCAGAATAAATTGTGTCGCTAAAAATATTATTTACGACGCTAAAAAGATTACTTAAGCGCTTTAACGGATTACTATCCAACCGAACAACCGGACTATACCCGGAACATAAAAATATTGCCAGAAATATTATTAGTCTTTTTCTGAGCTAGTTAGGGTCCCTGATTACCCTAACACCCGCTTTATAACGCGCCATGCAACTAACGGAGTTAACACTTGAAGTTAACCCACTTAACGTAACTGAACACTAACTGAACAATTAAAAACCAACCGGATACCCCCCCCCCTCAATGGAATCGGCCAACATGGAGTAACCAAGAGAGTACAATTGTGAATATTTTATTTGATTGTGTGGATCTCTACATATCATACTAACCAATGGATTTAGCACATGATTTTGTCTATAAATAACAAGACTAAACACAAGGGATAACACACCTCACATTTCACCACCCACACTTTCTCTCCCTCTCTTGGAGGTCTCGGCCGAGAGCACCTCACATCCATCCATCCATTTCGATTTCCATCTTGCAAGTTCCAAGTATCTACAAGGTGTTCGGGTCACGTATAAGGAAGCTTGAAGCAAGCGGGAGTTGAAGGACCTCATTTCTTTGCTTTTATCCACGCCATTTTCGACTAGATTCTTCCCAAGCCCCGAGCTAGAGGTATAATGTTTAAAACTCACTCTCGAACGTATCTAAAGTGGTTAATATGATTTATAATGGTTAAAAGTCGGAATCATACGTTTTGAATCTTTAAAGTCTACTAAAACTTGAATTTTGTTGGTTAAAAGCTCATAACATGTGTAAAAGTTGTAGTATTTGAATATGTTGATTATTGAGGCCCGATCTACGTAGTGGTGGCTCTTATCATCGTTTAACCCGACTTTGTTAAGATCATAGATCTTGACATAAGCTTGTTTCTATCGGTACGAGGGTTAAAAGGTGAAACTCCACCACACGAGAAACATGAACTTGTGTAAAAGTATACTTACTAGTAAAAGGGTGTTTAAAACAAGCCGATCTACGTATGTACAAGTGGTATATTCGTAGAACCAAGTGTCGAGAAAATCATGTTTTATAAAAGTTGGGTGATATGTTAACAAATATGATTTTTACAAACTACAAGTGTATAAACACTTGTGAAACGAAAGATCCGACAAAGTAACAATTTTTATAAAAGTTTTCGGGAAGTTGTAAAGGATGATTTGTTCTAAAAACGGGGTTTATACAAGACTAAACTATTTTATACATAGATCCACTAAATATAAGGTGATCTACACTATGACTTTCGGAAAAACTACAAGTTCATGTAATAATGCGATTTTACATACTAGTCTACAAGTTTGATGTGTTGAAACTAGTTTGAAGTATCGGAAATTGATTGGTTGATTTAAAGAAGTGTTGGAATGATTTTGTAAAAGAAAATGATACGCTTGAAAGCGTGGCCACCTCCAGTTACAGGGGAAACTCTGGCGAAATTTTTCTAAAATCTAACACTTAGAATTATTTACAAGTGTTAGACTACTTTTGACATATTTTCAAAAATAATTCGCCATGACTTTATTTACAAATATTCGGAGGTGGGATTTTCACAAAAAACTAAACGTGATAAATATTTATTCGATAAATATATTTTTCACCACACTGTTTATGATTATTTTGTGAAAAAAAAATATAAATATTATTTTTAGAGTAAAAATAATATTTACAAACTTTGACGAACCCAAAATAATACCAACGCCTACACGACAAACATATAAGTTACAACGGTAATTACTATTACCACTAAATCGCCAAAACGTAACTTACGCTTTATGCGGAAATATTCATAAACGCGCACTTTGTCAACGTATTATTTTGGAAGGTATTAGTGAAGAGAAAATATAATATTTTTGAGAAAAATATTTATATTTTGGAATGAGGAGTAAAAATATATTAAGTGGGACTTAATGAGATGATACAAATACACATGTATTAAATCCCCCATCCTTGGGAAGGAAATTAAATTACCAAGTATATACAAGGAACGGTTGTCTAACTGTATCCCCGAAAATGTAAACTATAAAGCTAAGGCACGGCCATCCGTCTAATAGAATTAGCACATGTAGGTCGTTGCACAGCTATCGGATATTTGGAGTACTTGGTATAGCGACGCACTGACTGTGAGTTCATGTCCCCCTTTTCTCTTAACTGTTTTCAGTTTTCTAAACTGCGGGGGTGAAATACATGTTACTATGATTACGAATATTTCTTACATGGTATGGTCAGCTAAGGAAGGAACTGTTAGGTTATGTGATTTGGGTAGGTGAAACCTTAAGAACATTAGTCCTCGTAGCACGATCGAGGGATGGAAGTGATAGGCCTATTTAAGCATAACAAACACCACCCATGCGCCCGCAGGTTGGACCATGTGGTGACCTTGTCTTAACACCACCCATGTGCCCGCAGGTTGGACCATGTGGTGACCTTGTCTTAACACCACCCATGCACCCGCAGGTTGGACCATGTGGTGACCTTGTCCTATCCCCTCCCATGCGCCCGCAGGTTGGACCATGTGGTTACACATTAACTGATATGTTCCCTTATTTGCTTTCATACCAGAGTTTACAAAATATTCACACTTACAATGATTGTAAAGGTTTATTCGCGCGCACATACTAAACGCATGAACTCGCTCAACATTATTGTTGATTTTTCAACTTACATGTATTTCAGGGAACTAAAAGATCTGGCACGGTATGGCACGTTTTCCCGCTGCACTAGTCACCAAGGTCATCCGGGGTTTCGGGAGTGTGACTCTTTCCTGGACAAGTCACAGTCCTTAGACCATGTTTATGTTATGTTTGAGATTGTAATGTTTGTCGAACAAGGTTATGGTTGATAGAGTGTTTTCCCGTTAAAACAATGGTATTGTATTTGGTTTTCAAAAACTTAATGGATGATCTTGCATATTTTTAATTCATATAGCTTTGTATGATTAAGCTATGGTATTAAGAAGTCACACCAAGTTAACCACGCTTCCGCAAAGCCAGGGTGTGACACTCAGGATCCTGAAAGGATCCCTGAGAAAGCTCCAGCTCCTCCGTCAGATGCACAAGTAATCAACTTTATTTCTGGAGGATCAGACATATGTGGTACATCCTTCTCGGCAGCTAAAAGGCATGCAAAAGAAGCTAAAATGGATAACGGAGAAAGACCTATTCGAACATCAAGTGTCTCGGAAGGAAAAGCGTTAACCTTTGATGAGGATGATCGCATTAACATCCAGGATCCTCATCATGATAGTCTAGCCATCACTCTCTTTATCTCTAACCATTTTGTCCGCAGGATCCTTATTGACGGAGGAAGCTCAGTAAATATTATCCAGCTTGATGTTCTGAAGAAGATGGGTATCCCTGAATCAGATATCACACCAAGATCCTCCGTACTTGTGGGATTCAGTGGCGAAACTAAGAAAACCCTGGGGGACATCAAACTCCCAATTTATGTGGAAGGATTACATAATTATCAAAAATTTTGTGTTATTGACTGTTTGTCTTGTTGTAATGTTATCCTTGGCAGACCCTGGATACATGATATGAAGGCAGTCCCATCCACCTACCATCAATGTGTGAAGCTCCCTAGCCCATGGGGAATAATCAAGATCGACAGTGATCAGCAGGAGGCTAAGGATTGTTACACCTCGTCAATGAAACCAGCTTCGAAGCCAAGGGAGCAATAGCAATTAAGTATCCTCCAAGGAATGTCTTGGAGGCGAGAGAACAGGATGTGGACGAAATCCTTTTGGATCCTAATGATCATGAATCAAAAATCTATATAGGATCAGGGATCCTTGGCAAGATGAAAGAAGACCTAGTATCCTTCCTCAAAAGAATAAAGTCTACCTTTGCATGGAAACATGAGGATATGACAGGTATATCTAAGGATATTATAACTCATAAACTTGGCATTGACAGGTCAATCAAACCAATCCATCAAAAAAGGAGGAAGTTTGCACCGAAAAGAAATGTCATTATCCAGGACGACGTAGAAAGGTTACTTCGAGCAGGTATGATTAGAGAGGTAAAGTATCCAAAATGGCTAGCCAATGTGGTCGTTGTTCAAAAGAAAAACGGAAAGTGGAGGGTATGTGTCGATTTCACGGCTTTGAATAAGGCATGTCCCAAGGATCCTTTCCCGTTACCCCACATTGACTCCATGGTGGATGCAACGGCGGGGCATGAACTGTTAACCTTTATGGATGCATCATCTGGATTCCAACAAATTCATATGGAGCCATCTGACCAAGAGGATACAGCTTTTATGACCCCAACCGGTTTATATTGTTATATTGCTATGCCTTTTGGATTAAGAAATGCAGGTGCAACATATCAAAGGCTGGTGAATATGATGTTCAAAGATCAAATTGGACAAACTATGGAAGTATACATAGACGATATGGTTGTGAAATCCAAGAAGGCTGAGGATCACCTAAGGGACTTGGAGGAAGCATTTGATATCCTTGATAATTATAACATGAAGCTTAATCCTTCAAAATGTCACTTCGGTGTTAAAGCAGGCAAATTCTTAGGATATATGGTAACTCAGAGGGGCATTGAAGCAAGCCCGGAACAAATCAAAGCTTTGGTGAATATCAAATCCCCTGCCAACGCTAAGGATGTGCAAAGGCTAACAGGCAGGATAGCAGCTCTAAACAGATTTATATCCAAATCCTCAGAAAGGTGTAAAGAATTCTATGATATCCTAAGAAAGAACAAGAAATTTGAGTGGACTGAAAAGCATGAGAATGCTTTACAAGCCCTCAAAGAATACATGTCCTCAGCTCCAGCATTGATGAAACCAGAAAAGGGAGATGTGTTATCCTTATATCTGGCGGTATCCTCAGAAGCAGTAAGTGCAGTCCTTGTTAAGGATCATGAAGGTACACAATATCCTGTCTATTATGTAAGTAAGAGTTTACTTGATGCTGAATCCAGGTATTCACACCTAGAAAAACTTATCCTTGAATTAATTATGGCATCTACTAAACTAAGACATTATTTTGAAACCCATGTTATTGTTGTTAGAACTAATTTCCCAATTAAGAATGTCCTCAGGAAACCAGAGATGTCCGGAAGAATGGCTAAGTGGGCAGTAAAGCTTAGTGCCCATGATATAAGATATGAGCCTAGAACAGCTATTAAATCTCAAGCACTAGCAGACTTTGTGGCTGATTTCAGTAGTGATCTACAAAAGGAAGCAGAATTGGAGGTCCAGCAGCTGGATGAGACCAAGGATCCTTGGGTACTACATACTGACGGATCCTCAAATGTCAAAGGCACAGGGCTTGGTATACTACTAAAATCGCCACAGGGGGACATAATACCCCATTCCATAGCTTGTGAGTTCCAAGCCACTAATAATGAGGCTGAATATGAAGCCTTAATCGCTGGCTTACAAATTGCTAAGCATATGGGGATCAGGTATCTTGAGGTATACGTAGATTCATTGTTAATTACTAACCACTTTAATGGATCCTATGCTGTGAAAGGTGAAAAACTAACCAAATATCTAGAGATAGTCAAAGAATTGGCACTCTCCTTTGTTTCTTTCAGTTTATCACAGGTACCAAGGGAGGAAAATACAGAAGCTGATGCATTGGCCAATCTAGGATCATCTTTGAAGATCCCAGAGGATATAAGTATCCCCATCATCCATATCCTGGCTCCTGCTATTGAAAAAACAGGTGGCCATGGAAATAGAAGAGGATACTGCAATGATCCCTAGCGAGGATACTCAATCTTATTCGGGATCATGGATCTCACCAATCATGAGATACTTACAACACGGGGAGATTCCTATGGGAGAAAATCCTAGGGCTTTCAGGATTAAGGTATCTCAATTCACAATCTTAAATAATGTGTTATATAAGCGATCTCTTGCAGGACCATATTTAAGATGTATTGAGGATCCTGAAATTCAAGAAGTGTTAAAAGACTTCCATGAAGGAGATTGTGGAAACCACACTGGGGGCAGGGCATTGTTCTCAAGGATCCTTAGGACAGGATACTATTGACCAACTATGAAGAGGGATGCTGTGGAGTATGCTAAGAAGTGTGATCCTTGTCAAAGACACAGCAATATCCTTCATCAGCCGGCTGAATTTCTACATCCTATACCATCCTCTTGGCCATTCATGAGATGGGGGATGGATATAGTTGGCAAGCTCCCTAAGGCACCTGGTGGAAAAGTATTCATGCTTGCCATGACTGACTACTTCTCCAAGTGGATAGAGGCCGAAGCTTTTGCCCTAGTCAGAGAAAAGGAAGTGATATCCTTTATTAAAAGAAACATTATAACTAGATTTGGCATTCCTTCTGAAATTGTATGTGATAATGGTTCCCAATTTATTGGGAGCAGGACTACTAACTTTTGTGACAGTTGGGGGATTAAGATGATAACATCAACACCAGTCCACCCACAAGCCAATGGCCAAGCAGAATCATCCAACAAGATCATCATCAACAATCTGAAGAAGAAACTTGGATCCAAGAAGGGGAAATGGGCAGAGGAATTGCCTTATGTGCTTTGGGCTGACAGGACAACTCCCAAGAATGCTACTGGTCAAACACCCTTCTCTTTGGTGTTTTGGGCAGAAGCAGTATCCCAACAGAAATGGTGGTTCCAACTGCTAGAACAAGTACTCGTGATCCTGAAGGGAATGCTGCAAACTTGGCTCAGGATTTGGATACTATTGAAGAAATCAGGGATCTGGCTAGGATAAGGATGGCTAGCTACCAACAAAGAATGGCTGGTGCTTACAACAAAAATGTCAGAATAAGGAAATTCCAAGTGGGGGATATGGTATTGAGAATAGCATTCCAAAATACCATCAATCCTGCTGACGGGAAATTAGCACCAAAGTGGGAAGGCCCTTACTTGATTGAAGCTGAAGCAGGAAAAGGGGCATATAGATTGCTAACCATGGAAGGAAATTTGTTACCTAGAGCCTGGAATGCTGTTCACTTAAAGAAATATTTCATGTGAACAGGATTCTCCTGGCACATATGATCCTTACATTGAAAGCATCCTCGAAGGATCCCAATAATGTCAATGATCCTTACTTTGGTAATATCCTAATCCTAAACTATTCCATTTTCTTATTTTTACCAAAGGATAAGGATCATGTATCCTTCATCCTTCATCTCAGATCCTTGGGTTCAAACCCAGTTATCCTTGGGCTTGTCCCCAGTTTTCGCCTGTAGCGCATGATGATCCTGGTATAGTTCATGTCTTTGGGACCAGTACCCACTCCAGGGGCTGATAACCTCATCGTACTGGCTATACCTAGGATCCTACGTATAATGGTAGACGTACCATACATCCGTTCCTAAGGTTTCTAATGTTTTCACGTTAGCTAAGGTTTTGGCATTTTCATGTCACTAAGTTTGGATAGTCGCTAGTAAGGGCCATACTCCAGTTTACATACGATCCTTGGGCTTGTCCCCAGTTATCCTTTGGGCTTGTCCCCAGTTATCCTTCGGGCTTGTCCCCAGTGATCCTATGGGCTTGTCCCCAGTTATCCTTTGGGCTTGTCCCCAGTTACTAACTTGTCTTTTATATTGGCTTAGTCCCAAGTTATGTTCTATTTTTCAGGTTTTCGAAGTTAAAACAATTAAGGATCCTTAATCCTTATTATCCATTAAAATTTCATTTACGATTATCCTGATTAAAGGTTAGGATCCTAACTTGGATTCTCAGGTATGATCCTTAACTGTTTTTAATCCTATTTATTGTTTCTTTATGCTAACCCTTGAAATTTGACAACTAAACCTGTGACCCTTAAAATATGTACTACTTTTTGGGATTTTTCAACTATAGGATATTTGATCTAGGATCATATCCTAAATGTTTTCAATCTGACTTATTCAAAATTACTTATTCAATAAATGTACACCAAAACAATGGGGAATTAAAGGAACAAAAAGGATAATAACACAAGATAAGCGACAAAAGTTTAAGATTTTATTTATAAACGAAAGGAGTAACCCTTCAAAGGTTGTCAAAATTACCTACCCCGAGCATCTACCAGCAATACGTGGCCCGTCCGCTGGGGTAGGTAAAGGGTGTCCATGATAATAGGTTCAAAAGTTATGTAGGGATATAAAGGCGGCAGGATCACAATGGCTTCATCCCCCAAACAGAGGATCCCTCCACCATTTGTAATCCTACCTATTGTCTGAAGGATCCTGGATCCCTAATCCTAAAACTATTGTTTAAAGTTACAGACCATCATTGTTTAAAACATCACAACCACAAAAGAAACCACTACCAAAATTAAAAAATTGGGCTCCGGCTATGTCTAGAAGTTTCCTTCATCGCCCAATTCTGCAGCTCAAACCTTCGCTGCACCATCACCACCAGCTCCACTTGCTTCCCCCTGATCCTTGCCAGCATCACCACCTTCAAGCATTGGGATCTCCTCAGCCTCCTCATCATCCTCCAACTCTGCCAGCCTCGCCTTCCAGCCCTCCACGTCCCATGTGCTCTTGTCGAAGGAAGGATCCTGAGCCTCCGCAGCCATCTGCAGCTGGATCTTATACATGGTTATCGCAGCAGAGACCTTGGCATCCTGGGTAATGTTATGCTTCTCATAATCAAAATTGATCAGCATCCTGGCAGCTTTATCCTTGGTGGCCCGGAGCTCCTTCTCAAGATCAGCCATCTTGAGATCCTTCAGCACACCCATCTGTTGGAGGTCAGCAATTTGGCGATCTTGATCCTCGACGTGGCCAACATAAGTTTCTATTTCAGCAAATTTCTGCAAGGAAAACAAGGCATAACGTCAGAAACAAGTGATCCTCAAAATTGTCAGGATAACGAACAGGGGCAATGATCCTTACCTCGTTGAAGTAGTCCAGAAACTGTTGGCGAAGCAGGGGCAGGCCTTGTAGATCCTCAGAGGCCTTTCTCTTCTTTACTTTACCCCTAATAGGTGCTTTAGGGGCTGAAGCAGTTGGGCTGGCAGCAGGAGTCTTCTTCCTTGCAGATTTGACATTAGCAAGATCATCAATGCCAAACTTTGAGGCAGACTTAGAAGATTTTCCAGCACCTACACAATCAAAATAAGATAAGTTTTCTAATTAAACTTGAAAATCCTACATAGAATTACTTTCTAAATAAGGATACTTACTTGACATTGTGACAGAGGCAGAGGATACTTCTTGGGAATCTTGGGTAGCAACCTGGAAAGTTCTTGTCTTCGGATCAAGCTTCTTGAAGGCCAAAAGTCTCTCTTTTGCAGCAGGTGTCAACTTCAGACAAGAGATGGAGATAGCTGCATAATAAACAAGAAAATATTAGTGATCCTCATCCTAAGGAACAAATCTTATGGTGATCCTTCCAGGATCCTCTATCCTACCATGAGTAGCCCACTCTTTGGGCAGATCCTTCCCATCTGGGATGGTATCTCTCCTAACAAAGAAGAACCGACGCTTCCAGTTTGTGTCGTTCTTGGTGACCTTGAAGACAGGATGATCCTCTCCAGCTTTTCGCTTAAACAGATAACGATGGGGTCCGAAAGTGGTAAGATCATACATCTCAGCCAGCTCCGCCATACCGAGGTCAATCCCCTCTTGCTCAATGATCCTCTCAAGGGTATACAACACCCTCCAGATCATGGGCATAGCCTGGATATAGCAGATGCCGGTGAAAGAGAAGAAGGATTGAGTGAACTGTGGGAAAGGATACGAATATCCTATCAAGAACGGAGTAACAGGAAAGGCTACCCAAGAATCAGAGATAAAATCACTCAAAGCGGTAGAAGTAAAAGACTTGAAGATGGTGTTCGCCGGAAAACAATGACGAATTTTGTCGACCTGAGGATCGGTAAAACAGCACCTCTCGGCGGGAGAATCCTTGATGATCCCTTGACCCTTCAAGGGACTATTCTTCTCAGGATCCTTATGCGGAGAGTTCCGGAGCAACATCTTTGCAAGAATAATGGAAAGAGATAAAAAAAACAGAGTAAGAGAAGGAAGAAAGAAGAAAAGAGATACCTGATTGATCTTCGGACGAGAATATAAAGGGAGTCTCTCTTGAATTTAAATGCAAATTGATCCTATCTCTAACTCCTATTTATAATGATGATTTGCAGGGCTGTCACTTCTGTGACGTAAGGTTTGCAACGGCTAGTCCGTCTCCAACGGCTAGTTATCCGTTACTTTGTTGCGGATAAGATCAACAAAATACAACTCGTTTATTTACAAATATTACTCCTTATATTTTGGGGGCAATTGTTAGGGCTGGATTTTTATGACCTATGATCCTTACATGTGATCCTTATATGTGATCCTAACCAGTGATCCTTGTTTCTCTGGCAGATAGTGATCCTCAGAAGAATTCCAGGATCAGGATCACGGAGTATCCTAGGGATCCTCATACTAACGATTGTTCTCTTTGGATTTAATGTTGTCTTGCAGGAATTTCGAGAAGGATCCGCTCTTAGCAATGTAAACAAAAGACTCGTCTTTACAACTTTGGCATAAGCACAATCAAAGATGGACGTTGTGGACGATATGGAAACTCAGCATAATTTAAGGGCGATAATTTAGGCTAGATTTACTTCTATTCCTAAAGGGGTAACGAGCTAATAGTTAGGTTATTTACCTAAAATACGACCACTCACACTTGTATAAATAGCACTCTTCCACATTCGGAAGACACAACACACTTCCCTCACGCTTTGACACACGATACTATAGTGATCCTTGTACTTAGCTTGTTACCATCCGAAGTTGTAACCTTTATTTGTTATATTGAAGTTTGGTGATCGGTAGTTTCCATCACCCGAGGTTTTTTATGCCGGAGATCATTCATTGATCAAGGGCTTTTTCCTCGTATAAATCCTTGTGTCACTTGTGCATTTTACATTTAAGTGATCCTTCACTTTGCTCATCATACCAAGCATCATTCCCCGTTTACATAAAGTTTGGTTGCATTATCCTTGTGTGATTTTTGACCAAAACAGTATGTGATAATGGTTCCCAATTTATTGGGAGCAGGACTACTAACTTTTGTGACAGTTGGGGGATTAAGATGATAACATCAACACCAGTCCACCCACAAACCAATGGTCAAGCAGAATCATCCAACAAGATCATCATCAACAATCTGAAGAAGAAACTTGGATCCAAGAAGGGGAAATGGGCAGAGGAATTGCCTTATGTGCTTTGGGCTGATAGGACAACCCCCAAAAATGCTACTGGTCAAACACCCTTCTCTTTGGTGTTTGGAGCAGAATCAGTGATCCCAACAGAAATGGTGGTTCCAACTGCTAGAACAAGTACCCGTGATCCTGAGGAGAACGATGCAAACCTGGCTCAAGACTTGGATACTATCGAAGAAATCAGGGATCTGGCTAGGATAAGGATGGCTAGCTACCAACAAAAAATGGCTGGTGCTTACAACAAAAATGTCAGGATAAGGAAATTCCAAGTTGGGGATATGGTATTGAGAAAAGCATTCCAAAATACCACCAATCCTGCTGATGGGAAATTGGCACCAAAATGGGAAGGCCCTTATTTGATCGAAGCCGAAGCAGGAAAGGGGGCATATAGGTTGCTTACCATGGAGGGTAATCTGTTACCAAGAGCCTGGAATGCTGTCCACTTGAAAAAATATTTCATGTAAGCAGGATCCTTCTGGCATGAGTGATCCTTACATTGGAAGTATCCTTCAAGGATCCCTGAAGCATCAATGATCCTTACTCTGGTAATGTCCTAAGCTTGAACTCTTATTTACATATCTTCTTATTTAAGGATAAGGATCATGTATCCTTCATCCTTCTCTAACGAGATTTTGAGTTCTGATAAGTTCAGGTATCCTTAGCATAATGTCGACAACCTTCAGAAGCAACTCAGATCCTTGGGCTTGTCCCCAGTTATCCTTGGGCTTGTCCCCAGTTTTCGCCTGTAGCGCATGATGATCCTGGTATAGTTCACGTCTTTGAGACCAGTACTCGCTTTAGGGGCTGATAACCTCATCGTACTGGCTATACCCAGGATCCTACGTATAATGGTAGACGTACCATACATCTGTTCCAAAGGTTTCTAACGTTTTCACGTTAGCTAAGGTTTTGGCATTTTCATGTCACTAAGTTTGGATAGTCGCCAGTGAGGGCCATACTCCAGTTTACATACGATCCTTGGGCTTGTCCCCAGTTATCCTTCGGGCTTGTCCCCAGTTATCCTTCGGGCTTGTCCCCAGTGATCCTTTGGGCTTGTCCCCAGTTATCCTTTGGGCATGTCCCCAGTTACTGACTTATCTTTTATATTGGCTTAGTCCCAAGTTATGTTCTATTTTTCAGGTTCTCGAAGTTAAACAATTAAGGATCCTTAATCCTTATTATCCATTAAAGTTTCACTTATGGTTATCCTGATTAAAAGTTAGGATCCTAACTTGGATCCTCAGGTATGATCCTTAACTATTTTCAATTTCATTTATTATTTGTTTGAGTAACCCTTAGACCTTGACAACTGGACCTATAATCCTTAAAATGAATTACTTTTTGAAAGTTTTCAACTATAGGATACTTGATCCTGGATCGTATCCTAAATTTCTTAAACATAATTCGCTTAACTTTTCTCACTTAGACAAATATATATCAAAACAATTGGAAATTAAAAGGATAACAATACGAGATAAGCCAAAAAAATTAGAATTATTTTATTAACAAAGGTTTAAAACCCTTCAAAGTTGTCAAAATTGCCAACCCACGTTTCTACCAGCAAAACGTGGCCCGTCCACATGGGTTGGCAAAGGGTGTCCATTGTTTGTGCGGTCATAGCATGCAGGAAAATAAAAGGCAGCAGGATCACAATGGCTTCATCCCCCAAACAGAGGATCCCCCCACCATTTGTAATCCTACCTATTGTTCACAGGATCCTAGATCCTCAACCCTAAACCTATTGTTCAAATACAAACCATAATTGTTTTAAAACATCACAACCATCAAACAAAAAAAATTGGGCTCCGGCTATGTCTAGAAGTTTCCTTCATCGCCCAATCCTACAGCTCAATCCTTCGCTGTACCATCACCACCAGCTCCACTTGCCTCACCAACATGATCCTTGTCAGCCTCTCCACCCTCAAGCATCGGGATCTCCTCAGCCTCTTCATCATCCTCAAGCTCTGCTAGCCTCGCCTTCCAACCCTCTACATCCCATGTGCTTTTGTCGAAGGCAGGATCCTGAGCCTCCATAGCCATCTGCAGCTGGATCTTATACATGGTTATTGCAGCAGAGACCTTGGCATCCTGGTGATCTCATGCTTCTCACAATCAAAATTGATCAGCATTTTGGCAGCATCATCCTTGGTGGCCCGGAGCTCCTTCTCAAGATCAGCAATCTTAAGATCCTTCAGCACACCCATTTGTTGGAGGTCAGCGATTTGGCGGTCTTGATCCTCGACGTGGCCAACATAAGTCTCTATCTCAGCAAATTTCTGCAAAGAAAAACAAGGAATAACGTCAGAAACAAGTGATCCTCAAAATTGTCAGGATAACAAACAGGGGTAGTGATCCTTACCTCATTGAAGTATTCCAGGAACTGTTGGCGGAGCAGGGGCAGACCTTGTAAATCTTCAGAGGCCTTTCGCTTCTTTCCTTTACCCCTGATAGGCGCTTTAGGGGCTGAAGCAGTTGGGCTAGCAGCAGGAGTCTTCTTCCTTGAGGATTTGACATTTGTAAAATCATCGATGCCAAACTTTGAAGCAGACTTAGAGGATTTCCCAGCACCTACACAACCAAAATAAGATAAGTATTCTAATTAAACTTGAAAATCCTACATAGAATTGCTTTTCAAATGAGGATACTTACTTGACATTGTGACAGAGGCAGAGGATACTTCTTGAGAATCCTCTATGGCAACCTAAAAAGTTCTTGTCTCCGGATCAAGCTTCCTAAAGGCCAAGAGTCTCTCTTTTGCAGCAGGAGTCAACCTAAGATGAGCAACAGATATAGCTGCACAATAAACAAGAAAATGTTAGTGATCCTTATCTTAAGGAACAAGTTCTATGGTGATCCTTCCAGGATCCTCTATCCTACCATGGGTAGCCTACTCCTTGGGTAAATCCTTCCCATTAGGGATGGAATCTCTCCTAACAAAAAAGAATCGTCGCTTCCAGTTCGTGTCATTTTTGGTCACTTTGAAAACTGGGTGATCCTCTCCAGCTTTTCGCTTGAACAAATATCGGTGGGATCCAAAAGTTGTAAGATCATACATCTCACCCAACTCCGCCATACCAAGGTCAATCCCCTCTTGCTCAATGATCCTTTCAAGGGTGTATAACACCCTCCAGATCATCGGCATGGTCTGGATATAGTAGATGCCGGTAAGGGAGAAAAAAGATTGGGTGAATTGAGGAAAAGGATACGAATATCCTATCAAGAAAGGAGTGACCGGGAAAGCTACCCAAGTCTCAGAGATAAAATCACTCAAAGTGGTAGGACTAAAAGATATGAAAAGGGTTTCCGCCGGGAAACAACGACGGATTTTATCGATTTGAGGGTCGGTGAAGCAACACCTCTCGGAGGGGGAATCCTTGATGATCCCTTGACCTTTCAAGGGGCTGTTCTTTTTGGGATCCTTACATGGAGAATTCCGAAGCAAAATACTGAACGAGATATGAAAAACAGAGCAAGAGAGAAGAAGATGAAAAGGAGAATACCTGGTTGATCTTCTGAATACGGTTATAAAGGGAGTTGCTTTGAATTTAAATGCATTCGATCCTATCCCTATTTCTATTTATAATGATGATTCGTGCAGTGCTGTCATTTCCATGACGTCAGATCGCAACGGATAGTTCCATCTTAACGGCTATATATCCGTTGAGTTAGTTATAGATAAGATTCAGCAAAATATAACTCGTTTATATTACATAAATACTCCTTATATTTTGGGGGCAATTGTTAGGGCTGGATTTTTATGACCTATGATCCTTACATGTGATCCTAACATGTGATCCTAACAAGTGATCCTTGTTTCTTTGGCAGATAGTGATCCTCAGAGGAGCTCCAGGATCAGGATCATGGATCATTCCAAGGATCCTCATACTAATGACTGTTCTCTTTGGACTTAATATTATCTTGCAGGAATTACGAGTTGGATCCGGTCTTAGCAACGTAAACAAGGAATCTGTCACGCTAATCTCGCACATGCATAATCAAAGATGGACGTTATGACAAATATGGAAACTCAGCACAATTCAAGGGCGATTATTTAGGCTAAATTTACTTCTATTTCTAAAGGGGTAACGAGCTAGTAGTTAGGTGATCTGCCTAAAATAGAACCACACACACATGTATAAATAGTACTCTTGAACATTCGCAAGAGGACACACATTTCTCACACGCTTTAGCATACGATACTATAGTGATCCTTGTACCTAGCTCGTTACCATCCGAAGTTGTAACCATTATTTGTTATATTGAAGTTTGGTGATCGGTAGTTTCCATCACCCGAGGTTTTTTATGCCGGAGATCATTCATTGATCAAGGGCTTTTTCCTCGTATAAATCCTTGTGTCACTTGTGCATTTTACATTTGAGTGATCCTTCACTTTGTTCATCATACCAAACATCATTCCCCGTTTACATAAAGTTTGGTTGCATTATCTTTAATTGATTTTTGACCAAAACAGTTACAATTACAATGAACTTGAATAGTCGTAGGTATGACTGATTGTTTGTCTGAGTTTCATGAGAATAAGGTCCGAACTTTATGAATGATATATAGGGTCCGAAGTTTGTATAAATGTTTTGTCCGAGTTTTGTAATGAAAACATTAGATCCGAGTTTGTTATGATGAATACAAGTCCGACTTCTTGAATAAATGAGGTCTGAATTTTTATATAGCTAACAAAGGGGTCCGAGTTTTGATAAGCATGCTAGTCCGAATTTTGTAGAAGATAAGGGGGTCCGACCTTGTGTTTATGAGAGGTCCGACTTTTTGACCAAGGACAGGGTTGTCCGACTTTTAAGGGGAGAGCCCCTCTTGTCCGACCTTTACACATGTGGTCCGAGTTTTTAAGTAAGGAAGCCCCCCCCCTTTTCCGACCTTGTGAAGGAAAACCCCCATGTCCGAGTTTTTGAGGGGTGTGTTACCCCTGTCCGAGGTTTAGTGAATCTCATGATGTTCGAGGTTTTGTATTGAATGATATATATATGATGATGTCCGACTTTTAATGTGAAGCATGATGTCCAACTTTTAGGAGTGTTATACTTGTCCGACTTTCTTTGAGGTGCTTTGTCTTAATGTAGTAACATTGTTAGTATGTTAACCCTAAGGGTTGTTAACTTCTGTTAGTTTACATGGTTCTGTCAAGCATGCTAATGAATAACAATGTTACAGCAAACTGTGAAAGACACGTGTGTGAAGCATGAATGTTATGAATGTGATTACCTGCTTATGTGGTGCATGATGTTAACTGCCAAGCATTATGTGATATAGACTTGCATGCGAACCTTTATGATCTTGAACTGATTGTGTATACATGCACGCTATAGGACTTGACTGATTACTTGTGAACACATAACTTAGCATACCGAGCAAACGAAGGTGAGTTCACACTCTTACTAAGGCATGGGATTCCTAGGGCTTGGGAATGGGATTGAAGGAATGAGATTGAGTAGATTTGTACTTACACTGTTACTAGACTACCTTCCATCGTCCTCGGTTGTGCAGGACACATACGTAAAACCTACGTATACTTGTACTACTCACTGTCCTCAGGTTGCGAAGGACACTCACGTAAAACCTATGTGAACTTATACTCACTACTGCCTCGGTTGTGTCAGGCACTTACGTAAGACCTACGTAAACCCCCGCATACCCCTATCCTCGGTTTGTGAAGGATACTTACGTAAAACCTACGTAAAACTTGTACGTATTACTGTTCTCGGGTTATGAAGAACACTTATGGTTACGAATAGTCTAGTGGATATACAACATGGGAAACCCCCACCAATAGAACATACTATCGGCCCAGTAGAGCCACATGTTACAAACGAACTTACTATTACGCAATTACTTTCTGTGAACTCGCTCAACTAGTTGTTGATCCTCTGTTACATGCCTTGCAGGTCGTTAGGTACATGGAGCTTGCACAGGGAGGAGCTGGTCGTTGTGGGCACGGATCGTGAATGTTTCATTGAACACTTTATAACAATTCATACTTTATTATGTTGGGTTTTATTTATACGCTTCCGCTAAACAGTGATAACATACTTATGCTTTGGAACACCTTTCATATGGATTGGTTTGGTTTGAATACAATTACTTTTTCTATATACATTGTTCTATATGATTGGTGGCTTGATCCTGGTCAGTCACGCTCCCAAGCGGTGATACTCCGCAGGTGGATTTTGGGGGTGTGACAAACTTCTTCTCCCTTTCAGAACCCGCTTCAACACCTTAATCCCCAGACTCTTCGACATCATCACTCAACTCCACCGGTTCAGTAGAAGTGGATTGAGGAGCACCTTTCAAACGACGAGTAGATCGCCGGGTTGAAGCCTTGGGGATAAGAGGTTTAGAAAAACCCTCAACATTCGAAACACTAACATACCCAGCACCTTCAAACCTTTGTTCAGCACCTTTAACCACAACATTCTCATCTGGGATAACAGGAACATCCCCAAAAACCACATCCGAAGTGTCATCACTTTTAATGAAATCCAAGGCAGACATAACTGCAAGAAACAAGCAGACAGAACATGAGACACAAATTAAGAAAAATACAAGAAAGGTGGAAAAGAAAATGCATACCCGTGCCATCTCTCATCAGAACCGGATCCCGATTAGCTTTTTCCCATAACTTACTAACCCCTAATAAAACTAGCAAATGCTCAAGAAAGGGACGAACCCTTGAAGGGCATTCACGAATGGCTTTCAGAAAAGCATCATTCAAGTCGGATGCAAGGGGTTCCGGTTCATTGAGAACAGCATCCGGGTGTCGCCACACCATTTTAAATGGAACAATAGTATCGGAAACCCAGAAAAAACGATTCTTCCAAGTCCCAAGTGTAGTAACCATAGATGAAATAAGGCCGGAATCAACCTTGGATGCTTCAAAAGTAAACCAATCGCCATTTTGGCGAAACGGAAAAAACGGCGAAAAAGCAATAATGAAGGATCATATCCGAGGGCACGGCACAAAACCTCAAAATGTAAAACCCTAGCCATGCCCTTCGGATGAATCTGACCGAAAGAAACCCGGTAATATTCCAACAAGTTCAAAACAAACACAGAAAATGGATAACGAAGGTTTGAAAACTTGAAATGACGACAATAAAGAGCGACGAAACCAGTCGGACAATTGTCAATCGAGGCATCACACGCAGGGGCAGTAGGTTTAAACTCAGTCCCAATACCGTATTCCTTACAAAACAACTCTACTTCCTCTTGGGTTAATCGGGAAAAGGATTTTGCTAAATCCTTAAGGGCACCCATATTTTGCAAAGAAAATATGAAAAAATGAAACAAAGGAAACCGGTACTAACCTTGAAGAAAAGGGGAAGAGTTGCAGAGAAAACTTGATGGAATAATGAAAAGGCAAATGAGAAAATATAAGGTAATAAGTTAATATAGGGGCAATAATGTAAAACAGTGCACCCTTACGAACCGCTGCACATCAATCAAATCAGTTGTCAGATATTTAAAATTCAAGCACTAACTGTCGACAACCCTCCAAACCTTTAAGCATTGAACCCTTGAAACCTTCAGGGAATAAAATAAATGCTTAAAAAGTCAGAAGTCTTTGAGCTACTCCCAAAAACCTCTGACTTAGGGGGCTGATGACGGGGGTAGCCCGAGACCAAATAAAATGACCAATTATGTAAACGCCCAAAAGGTTAAAAGGTTCAATGGTTGAAAAAGCTGAGGAGATAGAGTAAAGTAACACGGGAACAATGAACAAGTCACATCCCCAAACAGTCTCACCAACCATAGCCGTAAAAGCAATGCAGGTCCACAGAGTACATGCTATTATCCAGGGGTCAAAAGGCTTCAACCCCCGAAAGGGTAAGCTCCTCACTGCAAGCTGGTTCACTAGTCAAATGAATACTTCTTCGGGAGATGTCTTCTCCTATATAATGACACTTCATTCATTAAACAAAGACATCTCAGATCAGATTTGTTCCCTCAAACTCTGGTCCTTCACATCGTACACTTACTTCACTCAAGTGTCCCTCACTCACATTCACATTACACTTATTCTTTCTGTTCCTCAATCCTTTTCTGAACAACACTTCAGAATTGGATCTTCAAACAAGAAACATAAACTAGTGAACCTCCTTCCACGTCTTGCAAACGTGGGGGGACCCCACGACCTGCGTTAGGCAAGGTTAAACCCTTTAACCCTTCTGCCTAACCACCCTTGCTACTATCTTCGGTCTATATTTTGTTGTCTCAACAGGTTACAAAATACGCAAGAATACCCATCTTGGCCGAAACTACGACTCGTCACTAAACCTAGATAACGTGGTAATCAGTGGGTATAATCACTAGGGACTATAACCATCGTGATTACGCTCACGTTATGAAGTTCAAATGAACTTCGCATTGACCATAAACTGGTCAATGAAGAAAGTCAAACACAGTTTTACTTTCGGACTCGAAAAGAGATAAAAGAACGAAGGAATACTTACAAAGGGTCCCCGCAAGCAAATCTTGATCCAAGTGGCTCAAGTATGAAGCAAAGGCCTCAACTTAGAGCATCTTAGATCAGATTTGAGTGAGGATTGCAAGAACTATGGTGGGTATTTATAGGAAATGGACCACCGTTAGGATCATTCCTCGCGAATCGTGCCTCAATCTAGACCGTACAAGTGGGCAAATGGTTTTGTAATACTACGGGTACTCAAAAACCATCAAAATTAGCCCATAGATTGCCCAAAACCATGTCCAAAAGCCTGGATACCAGCTGCTATTTCTGAAAAACTGTTTTGCTGAACTGGGGAGTTCAGGTGGCCCACGTAAAGAATAAGCTTACCTTACGCGGCCCGTGTGGGCAAACTATTCAGAAATGACAAAATGTTCCCTGAACTTGAGAAACATGCATTTTGAGGTGTTTTTGACACGTTTAAGCCCCGTTAACCTCATTTCAAGGCTCTAAAATGAGGTTAAAGTATAGGGAACTCAAAACATGCTCAAAAATATCTCGGATGTCGGTTCGTTTGGTCGTACGATCGCGTTATTCGCTTAATTACGACGGAAGTCGTAACGAACGCAAAAACGATCCAAATTAAGCGACGAATGAAATTTTATCATGCCAAACACTAAAATAAAATATTTTAATGCTTACATAAATTTTTGGATGTCCGGATATATTCAGAAAGTAAGATATGCGCGAAAATGCAAACTTATGCACTTTTTGACGCTTTTAGTCCCTATTGATCAATAAAGTTTATTTTTAGCATAAAACCCCTCAAAGCCAATTTCTAAGCTATGTAAAGGATATTTAGGGTATGTTTAACTTATGATCAAGTTCCGGAATGTTCGCTACTATACAAATCGGTATAGTTTCGCTGTTTGACACAATTAGTACCTGTGATCGAACAAACTTGATTTCAACACACCAAACCATCCAAAACTTATTTCTAAGTTATGCGGAGGTTATTTAAGGTATTTTAAGCCTATTTCACTATTCCGGAGTGTTCGTTGCATTAAACTGGTTATATTTAAAGCTTGAAATCGAACAAGAATTGATATGTGCAAACGATACACATATTTTTACAAATCCCAAGTATGAAATACAATATTTCATTGGTTTGGTATTTGTTTGATGGTTGAAGTGACACAGGTGTCACACCCGTGTCCATTCTCCTTCTCTTTCTTCATTAATTGCAGTTTGTCTGCATTTGTTGACCACGCCCCCGTGTCCGTTGCGCACGACCCCGTGTGCAGAAGCGTATCTGTATTATCAATATTTCCTCAGATTTTGCGAATCTTAGAGTTGACCACGACCCCGTGTCCGCTGCGCACGCCCCCATGGTGGGTGATAGAAGCTTTTACAGCTTTGTCTTTTCTGCTGACACTTGGGCACGCCCCCATGCTCACTGAGCACGGGGTGTGTTCAGCCTTCTGTTCTCTTGTTTTGCTTGGGAAGATGCTGTCGGGAGGTCGGGCATGCCACGTTTGTTCCTTTTCTCGTATTTATGTTAGATTTAGTTGCCTTTTTGCTTCTTTTGTTCATTTGAGCTCATTTAATCCTGAAAATACAAATGGAAAACAAAAACACACATTTTCCAACATTAGTACTAAAAAAGGGTTAGTTTAATGCCACAATTGATGTAATTTATATGTTGCATTTTGTGCACATCAAATACTCACACACTTGAATCTTTGCTTGTCCTCAAGCAAAACTCTTTATAATGTGGCTTTACACTCCCAAATGGAATGGGTAGAAGAGAAGGTTTTTGGGCTTGCCATAGAGTGCTGGGATTTCCAAGATTCTTTATTAAGTTTATTTTTATTTATTTACAATCCTATTCGTCATGATTTATTAAAAACATTACATAAGATAAATTACTTATTAGGGCATAACATGCCTTTTTAAAATTCCATTTATCTACAAGTTCACATACCTCACGGGGGATCACTCAACACTCGGCCGAAGATGTATTTTAGTGAATCACTCGAGAGCGGCATGGAACTTACTCCTACCATAAGCTTGCCAAGCAATCAATCCTCATCCTTTTTAACTATATACCTTTGCAAATATCAAGAGGACTTTTGGGTGAAGGGTTAGGCTTGGGCTAAAGGTGGGTGGTTGGGTTAGTGGTTAGTAAAAGGGCGAAAAGGATAAAAAGCATCGGTTTTTGAGGACTTTTTTTTTCATAACTTTTTTATTTTGATGAAGCATTTTTTTCAAACAAAGTTATTTTTGATAAACTTGTTTGTTTATTTCTTTGGGCTTCATCAATTTCATAAAATATATATATATATATATATATATATATATATATATATATATATATATATATATATATATATATATATATATATATATATATATATATATATATTTAACGAAGTCATAAGAAAAACCGAGCTTTGTTACTAAGATAAAGGGTTTAAAATGAAAAAGGGTTTAGGTGGGTAAAAAGGGTGTTTATTTTGGGTTAAGAAATGAAAAGGTTTAGGCTCAAAGGGGTTAACTATGGGGATTTTGGGTAGGTGGTAAAAAAAAGAAAAATAATGGTGTAGAAATAAAAGGTTAGTCATAATGCCTACATCATTTACTTACTCGGGTTTAAGTTGGTAAGGACCGGGAATGTATCGTCGTGGCAAGTTCTAGAGTCGTAAGAACCAAGCGGCTATTCACACAAGAAACGAAAAATGAGCATTTAGTTTAAAGATATGTATTTGTATGCTCAATAAAGGCTCAAAACTCACTTTTTGTGGGAATGAGTTTTTATGTGATCAAGTATATATAATCAAATTTTAACTAAACTTGTCATGCCGTTTCATAATTTTCTTATGTTAGTTCTTTTTATCACGACGCTATCGGTTGTAAATTTATAAAAATATAACCTTTTTAGAACTTGTTATTCCCAAACTAAACCAAGACAAGTAAAAAAAATGAAAAGTTTTTGAAAAAAAATTGGAGTGATTAGCTGTTCCAATAGAGTTTTGTGTAAGTCTTGTTATTAGGACTTGCAAAATTCAAGATTTTAGCATCCCTCCACACTTAAATTACACATTGTCCTCAGTGTGTCCCAAAAATAAGTTTTTCGGTTGATTAAAATGTGTAAAAGTGGGTTAAAAACAAGATTTTATGTTACTGGGTAGCTGAACACGGGTTGTGTTGGGCTGAGCACGGCCCCGTGCTCAAACTGCCAGTATCAAATTTAAACAGAAGGCTAGGCACGGGGGCGTGTTCAGTGAGCACGGCCCCGTGTCCAGTTACCTGAAATGGGCATTTTCTACAGAACCTTGGGCACGGGGCGTGTTGGGGTGAGCATGGCCCCGTGCTGAACTTACTGTAATGAAGAAAAATTGTCGGGAGGCTCCGTTTTTGTGCATCGGGTGTGGGCTCAAGTTTCCCTTAGTAACCTCCACCATTTCGAGTGTGTTTTATTCCTGAAAAGTAAAACTAAACTAGAAAACATAAAAGTTAATCTAAACTAAAACTAAGGATAGTTCCGCGGAATGCCTCCGTCGTGCGCCACGTTTATAAGGGTCCTTGGCTAGACCCACCTTATCGGGTGGTTCTGGCTCATCTTCAATTAGCGGGTCGTCATTGCCGATTGGATATTTCATTGAACGCTCAAGATCGACACTTTTTTTAAATGCCCCTAATTGAATAGATAGATTATTGTACTTCTGGTTTTTCAAGGCTTCGTGTGTTTTTACAAAAGGTCGTCCCAATACTAAAGGAGCGTCATCAAGGATGACAAAGTTCGGCTGGGGTTACCATTTGATTTGTTTGGACCAAGACGTCCTCAACTATACCGATTGATTTTATTATTTTCCGATTAGATAGAAAAATGGGTATTTGAAGTGGAGAAAAATCACTAATACTTAATTTTTCGAAAATGTAGTTTGGCATTATGTTAACACAAAGATCTTTATCAATTGTAATATTACTAATAAAGGAGTTTTGAAAAAAACATGGAACCGGTGTAATGTTGATTTCAAATGGGTCTTCTTTTATTAGACAAGTTTGACCATTTGTTAAGTTAATGCTTACCGTTTCGTCAATTTTAGTGTTAGTGTTTAACTCTTTTAAAAACTTAGCATGAGTGGGTACTAAACAATGATTTTCGAAAGAAGGTGACAAGAGATTAATTTCTTGAAAATTAGACTCTTCTTGAATTTTAACGTTATCGGACTTACCTTTTTCGTTGTTTAACTCATGTGTCGGTTTTTCACTTATTTGTTCTTCCATTTTCACCTTTTCAACTATTTCTTCGTTATTATTACAAGTTAATTCTTCTCTTGCGCGGGACTCCTCTTCCCTTGTGCGAGATTCTTTTATGTAACGCTCAATAGTTTTAAGGTGTTCTAGTATCTTTTCGGTTACTTCGGTGATAGAATAAGGATCGGGATCCTCAAAGCTTGAATCCAGATGTTCGATCCTTGGTTCCTCATAATACTCATATGAAGTAGATGGTTTGCACCATTGTTCTTCATTGTGAGCATATGATGGATAAGGGTCGTAATTTTGTTCTTCATAATACTCATATGAGGTGGGTTATTCACGCCATGGTTCCTCATAATAAGTATATGAAGGTGGTGGCTCATATCCTGGTTCCTCAAAGTATGAGTATGAAGGCTCGTACCTTGGTTTATCAAAATATGAGTATGAGGGAGAAGGTTCATACCTTTGGTCATCATAGGATGTGTATGAAGTCGATGGTTCGTACATGGGCTCCTCATAGTAGGTGTATGAAGTGGATGGCTGAAATAAGTTACAATATTGTACCGAGCGCGGGTTACCACAATTAGTGCAATAGTCTTCCCTATAATCATCCTCCTCATAGGTGTAGTTGTAGCCTCGTGAGTATTGATCCATAAGAATCACTCAGCAGACCACAGCAGAGTCTCGAGACCAGAAAAAAAAAACGGAAACAGAGGCTGGACACGGCCCCGTGTTTAGTGGACACAGCCCGTGTTCAGGATTTGTATCTGGGCGTTTTAATTAAAAGTTACTGGTTTTCTGCAACACGGGGGCGTGTTCAGTGAGCACGACCCCGTGTGCAGACTCTGTATCTGGGTGTTTTTATTATAAATATGCAGCACGACCCCGTATTCAGCGAGCACGGCCCGTGTTCAACCTACTGTAAATGCAAACTAAACTAAAATGAATAAAAATGTGCGCGCGTTTTAAAAAGGTTTTGAAAAACTGATTATGCCGTCGATTTTAAGCTTTCTTAAAATCCTTGTGTCCCCGGCAGCGGCGCCAAAAACTTGATGTGCGTGAAGTGTGCTATATATTTAATGTATATTTTAAGTCCTTTTACACTTTTTAGTCAAGTTTTAAATTTATAAAACACGATATTTACTAACACTCAACACACATATGGGCAAGTGCACCCATCGTGAGCGTAGTATATGTTGGTAAGATACCGAGGTCGTCCAATGACACAAGATCTTTTAGTACCGGTTTATCCTCAACATCTAATCAAATCAAAAGTTAAAAAAAGGTTTTTAAACTAGAAAAAAAAACTAACTAAAATGCTGAAAAATAAAATAAAAATAAAAACAGATAAGACAAGATGAATCACTTGGATCCAACTCGTGTGTAGTGTAACATTTGATTATTTCCGCACTTTTGCACTTTTTAAGAGATTATCTTAGTTATTGTAGTAGGCCGCTTTTTTAAAGGTGACGTTACCCTCAACCCAGTAGTTTGAGTCAGCAAGGATACAATTCTAAAGGGTCAGATTATTGAAAGATAATTAATTAAATTATTAATGCATAATGTGGTAGGTCCTTCTTTTGAAGGTGACGTTACCCTCGGCTAAGTAGTCTGAGTCAGCAGGGATACAGTCCTAAGTAGCCGGGTTAAAGTTTTAATAGTAGCTTACATATGAGGGGATCAAAGAGTTTGGACCCCCGCCATCCAATACCGGTGGGTATTGAAGGAGGTCCTACTAAATTTGACCCAGGTCCTTGCAGGATCAATACACTGAACAAGGCAAGACTCTTACCAAACAGTTCCCTTAACCCCCGACCAGGTAGCCAACATATCTCCATATAGACCGTGGAGATATGAATGGTGAAAATCTTTTATTTTGCATAGACAGTAAAATAATGCCAAGACACCACAAACAAACGATATGGAAGAATCACCTTCAACATAAGAAACTAGTTATTAAAGTCATTAATTCATAACCAAATAAAAAGTGCGAAAAGATTAAAAATAAAAAGTATTACACTAAACACTTGTCTTCACCAAGTGATGTAAGAGACTTAGGCAAACATGGCCTTTGATTGTCAAGAACTTTTACGATCAATCTTGGATCCCGAGACGACTCACACACTCTATGATGGATGATGGTGGTGGATGATGGTGTTGTGATGGTGGTGGGTGGTGGGTGAAGTGTGAGAGAGGTGGTGTGCCAAGGGATGGTTTGCAAATGAGCCAAGCACCCCTATTTATAGCCTGAACAGTAGCTCGGGCACGGCCCCGTGTCCATTCTCCTTCTCTTTCTTCATTAATTGTAGTTTGTCTGCATTAGTTGACCACGCACCTGTGTCCGCTGGGCATGACCCCGTGTGCAGAAGCGTATCTATACTATCAAGATTTCCTCAGATTCTGCGAATCTTAGAGTTGACCACGGCCCCGTGTCCGCTAGGCACGCCCCCGTGGTGGGTAATAGAAGCTTCTACAGCTTTGTCTTTTCTACTGACACTTGGGCACACCCCCGTGCTCACTGAGCACGGGGCCTGTTCAGCCTTCTGTTCTCTTGTTTTGCTTGGGAAGATGCAGTCGGGAGGTCGGGCATGCCACGTTTGTTCCTTTTCTCGTATTTATGTTAGATTTAGCTGCCTTTTTGCTTCTTTTGTTCATTTGAGCTCATTTAATCCTGAAAATACTTTTAGTACTAAAAAAGGGTTAGTTTATGCCGAAATTGATGTAATTTATATGTTGCATTTTGTGCACATCACTAGTATCCCAGACTGAACCACATAGTCTCTCAGACTGAAACACCCAGTCTCTCAGACTGAAACACCCAGCCTCTCAGAGTGAAACACCCAGTCTCTCAGACTGAAACACAAAGTCTCCCAGAATGAAACACCCAGTCTCTCAGACTGAACCACAAACATAAACCTTGAAATGTGTTTTGTGTCTTTTCTTTATAAAACTTATTTTGTTTCTTGGATCTAGGCGTTTCATATATGCGATGAAAACATGTTGTAAAAATATTTTCGTGAGAGCCCTAATGATTATAGTCTAGACTCGAGAAGGAATCCTAGTTTGCTACAATCGAAGCTCTGATACCAAACTGTCACCCCTGACTTTTGCGGAAGCGTGATTTGGTGTGACTTGCTTAATATCATTGCATTCAACCATAACAAATAACTATATGAAAATACCAAGATGTTCATCCATATATAGTTTTCAAAATAATACAACCGCCATTGTTTAACATCAAACTAAGACTTTAAGTTTAGAACACATGACTACCAAAGCTTAAAGTTCCATACTGGACTTCACAAAAGACATAACCAAACTAGGTTTCGAGCCATGTATCTTATCCAATATAAAATTCATAACCCAAACCCTTTGACCTCTGATGACACCTTTTATTAGAGACTTGACTTGTAAACTCCAACGCCCGCCAGATCCATACTAGATTTCCTGAAATACATGTAGTTTGAAAACATCAACAAAAGTTGAGCGAGTTCATGTGTGTGTTTGTGAATAAACCTTTGAAACATTTGTAAGTATGTTTGTATGTACTTGAAATCCCGATATGAAAGCAACAAGGAAACAGATCAAGTAATGTGTACCTAATACATTAATATACATGACATGGTGCAGGAAGACTCAAACCTAGCAGACTTTGTCTCCCGCAACAAGACATAGTCACCACATGGTCCACTCGACGGACTCATGGGTGGGGCTCGCTACACCCAAATAGATCTATCACTCATGTCCCTTGGTCCTACAACGAGGATTAATGGCCATAAGAGTGCGCCTACCCATTCACATGATCTACTGTACTTTCCAAAGCTAACCATACCAGTTGTAATTGTTTGTAATCATTTTCTAACATGTACTTCACACCCGAAGTTATAAAACTGAAAACAGTTAAAAGAAAAGGGGGACATGAACTCACAGATTTGCGTTCTTCGAATCTGCCTGTAACTCAAAGTTTCCTCTGGTGTACACGACTACCTACAACGTACTATGGTCTATTAGACGAGCGGGTCGTGCCTTGACTTAGTATTAATTAGTGCCTTTGAGTTACGTTTCCAAGTGTCTTCATCATTATTCCAAGTTATATAATTTACTTGTTAAAATAATAAATAGTTTAACTTAAATTATGTTTTTTAAATTTTGGAATAACTGTTAAAATAATATACTTTTAACTTATCACACTTTTGTATTTGTACAAGAATATCCTTCCAAAGGAGGGGTGTATTTGTATTCGTATTCTTATACTTGTATATTTTTGCCATGTATTTGTGTCGTATTCCGGAGTGTATGTATACGTACGAGAGTACGCATTTTCTTGTAATTGTTAGGTATTCTTATACTTAATTTTTGTATTAATTTTTCCGGAATAATATTTCTAGTAAAAATACATCAATATATATTTCCGAAATATATATTTTGGGAAACATTACTTAGAAAAATTATTTATAATTTTTCCTTTGGCAAAAGTATTTGTAAATCTCGTACAAGTTCCCAAATTAACATGTTTCCAAGTCTAACTTAGAAAATATGTAAATCCGCTTTCCTTCCAAAAATAATATACTTCAAGTTTATTTTAAGAAAAATACATTTTCTCTCAATAATAATATAGTTCATGTTTGTTTGAGAAAATACATATTTCTTCCAAAAATGATACTTCTTTTAATAAGTCCAAGAAAATTTATTTTCATTCACCCAAAATAATATATTTTCTTTTTGTCAAAAATTATGAAATATTTTGTAGTAATCATGAAAATCCCATTTCCATTCCTTTGATGCCCAAAATATTATTTACCAAAATATACATATGAATAACATTTCCGGAATATTTTGTGAGTTACATTCCTTTGTTCGGTTTTACCGGTATTTTGGGTATTCTTTGTATATTTATTCCTTGGAATTTTGGTAATATTTTGGATGGTAATTCATGATATTTTAGTGAGTTATATTATTTCATGTCCTAAAATAATATAACTAACACACAAAATATACAAATAATTACACACATGGTGCCTTCTAAATATATATTTTCTAAATACATATTTAGTCACTTTTATTTATGAAAACCAACCTCCAATATTCGTATTTTTGTAAAAAAAAAATTATGGCAAAGTTTATGCAAAAATTTATGGTTTAAAATACACTTGTAAGTGTATGTTAATAAATATTTTTCTAAGTGTTTAGATTTTTAGAAAATTTTGCCATAGTTTCGCCTAAAAATGGAGGTTTCCATGCTTTCAAGCATATCATTTTCTTTTGTAAAAATCATCACAATCAATTTACAATCAATATTATACAACCTTTACTTACCAATTTGCCAAAAAACAAGTATAATTTAATACTTTATGAACTTGAATCTTTATAAAAATATGTAGTAACTTACTAGTGTTTTTAGTAATTCTTGTTACCCTTTAAAGTGTGATTGATCTTTTAAAAACTTCATTTTTATAGAAGATAGATCTTCACAACTTGTGATCACAATTTCAAAAAAGGTTTCTTTATGAATTTTTCTTATTACACAAGTGTTTCTACACTTGTTTAACCACTAAAAATAAGGTTTGTTTGTCTAAGGACCAAGATTTAGTAAAACTTATATTCTTAGTTGGTTTCTTTAGAAATCCTCTATAAATCTTTAGATCTATAAGTATTATTACTCACATTAATCATTATTTTTCAAGAAAACAATATATTCTTTCAAGTTCATGTCTTGCATGAGGATGATTTATAAATCTCTAACATTTTCATCCTCTCATCTTGCTAGATTATGTTTTTAATCATGATCTAGCAAGATCTTATAATGATCTACATCATTTACACAAACCATCAATCATCAAGTATCATAACAATACTAAACAACATGATTTCTTTAAGATTTCTTATAGTTTTATGCTTATGTTCATGTTTCATCTTCAAGTTTCTTTAGTGTTCTTCATGATTTTCAACATGTATCATTCTTTAACCACTTGAAATAGATGTAAAATGGAAGGATTTGTGTTCTTACCACTAGCTCAAGGCTAGGGATGATTCAAGAGAAGAATACAAGTGGATAAAAGCGAATGATGAAGGTCCTTCAACTTCCGAAAACTTCCTAACTTAGCTCCTTACACCTTAATATCTCTTGGGAATGGATGGAATGGAAGTAAAAATGGAGGTGTGTGGTGCCTTGTCTTTGTTCGTGGGTTAGGGAAGGAGGAAAGAAGGATTTTGATGTTGGTGATGAATGAGAATGATATGTTATGATCTTAGAGTTATTTATAATATCCATCAACAAGTTAAAGTCTAATGGTTTTTGTGCTAATGAAGTAGGACACACAATCTAATAAAGAATTCAAATAAAATCACTTGTGGGGCCACACTATGGCCGTTTACTAGGCGGGGGGTATAGGTGTAGGTGTTAACTAATAGTTAGTTATTATGGTTAGGATCCAAGTATGTAGTTAGGATTTGGTTACTAGATATTTATGTAGTGTGTGTTATGATGTCCAGGGACCATAACTAGCTTGGTAATGTTAAAGCAGTGCCTCTAGTGTAACTTTGGTGTTTCGGGAAGTGTCCGGTTGTTCGGTTGGTTACCGGTTCGTTAAGGTGCTAAACTTCGCAGTTTAGTGTACTTTATGTACCCTTTTATGACAGTTTCGATTCCCGACACTTAGGAAAGTATTCAGGACCATTTAACCATATTTCTGCATGATATTAGATTGTTTAAATGCTGGTTATAGCTGAATTTTGCTGATTTTCTGCATAATTCTGTAGTTTATGTGCGTTTTAGGCACTTTCCGGCACTTAAACTATCACTAAGAAGGCGGTTTTATGATCCTTACTTTCCTACACACTGTGCTAGTGTAATACTTGGTTTCTGGCTCATTCTGTGTCTCAATACAAAGTGACAACCCTCGCTAAATCAGGTTTCCGTATGACTTAATTAATAATTGATTACTGCTTAATTACTGTGCTTACTTGAATTATTGGATAAACTGCTACTCGAATGCTGATACATGTACTTACTTGCATCCTACTTTACTTGCTGTCATCCCATGTTTTGCTTACAACACTTTAGTGACAACCTTGATGCACCAAAAGCACAGTAGCACAATGAACTGATAACCTATCGAACGTGCTGTTATAGTCAGCATCAGGCAGACACTGCCTCTAAGGCCTGTATGAGCCAGAGATAGTTACTACACTAGTAATAAGTGTAGGGATACAAGGGTTGTGGAACTGCGTCTCTAGGGATAAGTTACAATGACTGGATGTGCCTAAAACGTACACTAAGCACAAAACTCAGCACTTTAATAAACAGTTCAGCTTTTAGCTAGCTAATAAAGTGCCAAAACAGGAGAAAAATATTACTAGACACTTTCCAAAGTGTCGGGAATAAGTTGTGTCACTAAAAACGGTATTAACAACATTTTAAAGCTTTGTTAAACGCTTTAACGGATTACTATCCAACCGAACAACCGGACTTTACCCGGAACATGAAAATATTGCCATTAACATTATTTATCTTTTTCTGAGCCAGTTAGGGTCCCTGAATACCCTAACACCCACTGTAATGCACAACACATTAATAACCGGGTTAATCCCTAAACTAACTTAATTAACCTAACTAACTAATGTCTTAACTTTTAGTTGAAAACTAACCAAGTGACCCCCCCCCCAACCGAATCGGTCACATTGTGACCCTCCCTTGTACTTTTGTGAATAAACTAATCACTAGTGTCTAATATCAAGAAGACACTAAAACCTTTGGTCAATAATCATAACATTTGTCTGTAAGAATCCATCTTGATCCATCATTTACTTCATACACACAACTCACCAAAACTCTCTCCCTCTCCTCTCATATAGCTCACGCCCAAGCACCCCTCCACACCCATCAAATTTTTCGAGTTAGTTCATCACATTCCAAGATCATTCAAGTGTCAAGGATCCCGTATAAGGAGGCTTGGTGCATTCGGAGCTTAAAGGACCTCACTCTCTTGCTTTTATCCACCCATTTTGCGTCTAGATTCTTCCCTAGCCCCTCGAGCTAGTGGTATGTTGCTTAAATCACCTTCTCGAACTATTTGAAAGTGGTTAAAATGATATGTAACGATTAAAACTCGTAAACATGCAAGTTGAAACATGAAACTCTACTAAAAACACTAATATTGATGGTTAATAGCTTATATGTTGTGTAAATCTTGTAGTATTTGATTTGTCTGATTATTTGGACCCGATCTATGTTGTGGTAGCTCGGATCATTGTTTAACCCGGTTTGGTCATGATCATGGATCATGACATAAGGTTGTTTTGAATGTAACAAGGGTTAAAGGGTGAAACTCTACCACACACGAATCATGAACTTGTGTAAAAGCGTTTTTACTTGTGAAATAGTGTTTAAAACTAGTAGATCTACGTATCTACAAGCGGCATTTTCAAAGAACCGAGTATCAAAGAAATCATGTTTTCTAAGAATGGATCTTACACTAACAAGAATGATTTTTAGAACACACAAGTGTGTAATCACTTGTGTAGCACAAAGTTTAGACAATATAACAATTTTTGTAAAATTTACAAGAAGATGTAAAGACGGGGTTTCTTTAAAAGCAAGGTTTTTTACGAGATCGGATTGCTTTATATGAAGATCCGCTAAAAGTAATGGGATTTACTTCATAATTTTAGAAGACTACAAGTTCATGTGATTTATGAGATTTACATATTTATTAACTAGTTTGTTGTGTTGAATATTGTTTTGGTTAAATAAGAAAAATGGTTGATTGATTTATAAAAGAAAATGATACGCTTGAAAGCGTGGCCACCTCCAGTTAGAGAGGAAACTCTGGCGAAATTTTTCCAAAAACCTAACACTTAGAATTATTTTCACTATAAGTGTTAGAAATACTTTTCGACATGTTTTCAAAATATAAGTTTCGCTACGACTTTATTTACAAACTAACGGAGGTGGGATTTTCACAAAATTTAAACATAATAAATATATTTAGTAAGTATACTTTTCACAACGTTACTTGTTAATTATTTTGTGAAGGGTATAAATATTATTTTTAGGGTGAAAATAATATTATCGAACGTTAACGAATCCGAAATAATACGAACGCTTCCACGATAAATACATAAGTTACACCGGTAAATATTATTACCACTCGATCGTTAAAACGTAACTTACGCATTTTAAGGAAATATTTTTGAACGTGTAATTTTTGTTAAAGTATTATTTTGGGAAAATTATGTGAAATAAAAATATAATATTTTTGGGAAAAATATTTATATTTTGGAGAAAGGATTAAAATATATTTAAGTGAGACTTAATAAAATGTTTCGTAGTTATCCGAACGCACATGTATTAAATCCCCCATCCTTGGGAAGGAAAATAATTACCAAGTATGCACAGGATGTAAACACGAAATAGTTGTCTAACTATTTCCTAAAACGTAAACCATAAAGCTAAGGCACGGCCGTCCGTCTAATAGAGTTAGTACATGTAGGTCGTTGCACAGCTGCTTGACTTGGAGACATACTTGGTAGAGACGCACCACTGTGAGTTCATGTCCCCCTTTTCTCTTAACTGTTTTCAGTTTTCTAAACTGCGGGGGTGAAATACATGTTACTATGATTACGAATATTTCTTACATGGTATGGTTAGCGTAAGGAGGGTTATTATTTAGATCATGTGAATTGGGTAGGCGGAAACTTGGGGTCATTAATCCTCAGGGTAGGACCGAGGGGCAGGAGCGGTAGATCTACTTGGGTGTAGCGAGCCCAACCCCAGGCCCAGCATAATGGACCTCGGGGTGACTTTGTACCCATCGCATAAGTTTGCTAGGTTTGAGCCTTCCTACTTGCACTTCACACATATCAATGGCCTTGCAAACCATTGGTGATCTCTTTTTCCGTATTTGCTACATACCAGGATTTTATACTTACAAAGGTTTTACTTACTCACTACACATGAACTTGCTCAACGATTTTTGTTGATTTTTCCAACTTACATGTATTTCAGGTAATTAAGGATCTGGCATGGTATGATACGTTTTCTCGCTGCGTAAAAGAAATAAGGTCATCCAAGTTTAGGGGTCGTGGCTCTTGCCTGGACGAGCCACCGCTTTTAAACTACGTCTACTTTATGGTTGTGGTTTTGAGTTCTGAACTATGTCATTATGTTATTAGGTTGTAACTCCCATTGCGTGTGTTGGTACTTTAAAAACAATGTTGTGGTACTTTTATTTTGAAACTTAAATCAATGGATGATCTTGCATGATTTTATTTTCATATAGCTTTGTTATGATTGAGCTATGGTATTAAGAAGTCACACCAAATTAACCACGCTTCCGCAAAGCCAGGGTGTGACAGCTTGGTATCAGAGCTCTGATCATAGCGAACTAGGATTCCTTCTCGAGTCTAGACTATGATCACTAGGGCTCTCACGAAAACATTTTTACTGCATACCACTTAAGTCCAGATCCAAAACGTTTTTACAAATAAATGTTGAGCACATTTTATATATTATTTTTAGGCTCAGTCTTGGAGGCTGAGGCTCGGTCTTGGAGACCAAGGCTCGATCTAAGAGATCGAGGTAGATGGCTAGTAAGACTAGGAAGAGTAGGCTCAGTCTTGGAGGCTGAGGCTCGGTCTTGGAGACCGAGGCTCGATCTAATAGATCGAGGTAGATGGCTAGTGAGACTAGGAAGAGTAGGCTCAGTCTTGGAGGCTGAGGCTCGGTCTTGGAGGCCGAGGCTCGATCTAAGAGGTCGAGGTAGATGATAGAGCAGTCTTAGAGACTGGGAGGAATTTGGCTAGTGGGACTAGGAGAACTATTTGATTGCTTAACTGGTGACTAATGTGTTTATTTGATTATGTGATTTATTATTTGTGCATGTCTGTGTTTGTGTTACAAGACGGCATGGCATCCTCTTCAGATACTGAAGTGACAGACACCTCGGATCCTTTAGCAATCGTGTCGGACGATGAGATTATGACGGAAAGTGAGGTACACACTTCGGATACTACCAACACGGACAATGACGACTTCCAGCCAGCCCGATGTCGCGGATGAGCCCGCTGATAGCCCTATCACTGGGGATTCGCCGTTCGCGGTGATCCCTGCCCCTATACCTCTTGTCGCTTACCCTATTGTTGATATGCCCATGGACGTAGGCGCCGACGATGACGTCGACTTGTTGACGAGGACCCACTCAAGGATGACATGGAGGGCGAGGCCCTCTTTGCTGCCGGTGATCTTCTACTCCTCGCTGATGGCCCTCTGATTGGGACCTACCGCTTGCAGAGACCCCTGCTCCCATACCTTTGGCCGTTTATCCTGCCTACGATATGCTTCTCGACGCTGACGCTGATGGCGATGTCGATCCGTTTGATGACGAGCCCCTAGAGGATGATGTTCAGGGCGAGGCCCTTCTAGCCGCTGGAGATCTTTTGTTGCTCGCAGATGCTCCCGCAGAGGAGTTACCTACTCACTCACGGGTCCTGAACTCCTTCGAGTCTGTGGCCGCCGCACCTTTACACGCTCAGAGTGTGCAGCACTTTTCTCACGAATCAGATCCTGATAGAGCATCCCCTGTTGCCCTTGCTCCTAGCTTTGCTTTCGATCACGATGCTGAGGAGAACTCCGATCCTGTCTTTCCCCCAGGATTCGACCCAGATCAGGAGATTGAGTTTATACCACTAGATCAGCCTATGGAGGACCTGGTTGGCCCAGTTGACCCCATTGACCATGCATTCGATTCTAGATGCCGTAGCCCCCGAGCCAGTAGCTGCTCCAAACCCCGTATTCGAGCATGACCCTATTCGTGCAGATGTACCCGCTGTGGATTCTTTGATTGATAATGTACCTATCAATGACCATTCCATTGTTGCTCCACTGCTGGAGGATGAGCATGCTGTTGATGCTCATGTTGATACCCCTCACATTGCTGATATTCCTGCTAATCCTGTTATTGCCCCTTTTCCTGACTCTGTGCCTGTACAGTTCAATCATGCGCTTCTTGCGGCCCAAGTTGATCCTCGATACGCGCACAACCGAAGTGGGTGGATAGACGATGACAATAGTTACCCACCTTTGGAGTTTTATGTGACACTCCCTTGTGACTCCTGTTTCAGCCCCTGTTCCAGTTCCTATGGATGCACCTTTGTTTCCCACACTCACCACTGATACTCACCACAACGCTACATGACCGGAGCCTGTACTTGAGCCAGCTACTACACCAGTGAGACGGCTTGATATTGCGCCTGCTGAACCTACACCTATACTTGATCACGATCCTGTTTCTTTTCAGTCTGCCAGACGTTGCACCCCTTATATCTATCTGCATCAGGCAACACCCCCCTCATTTATGGAAAGGTTCGTTTTTCCCTTGTGAAGAACGACGCCCGTTGCGCCATCGTGCGTAACTCTCTCCGTCAGGACGTACCCGCGCCTAGTAGAGATGCTCCAGGCCGCACCACTTGCTACATTCACCGCTACAACGCTCGATAAGCCAATTGGATGGTGCCTACAAACGCACTATGCTAACTATGAACCCTTACCATTTCTCACATTATGAAAAACACACCCAGGATACGTTGCTTCAGTAACGTCAACTGCAGTTGAGAATATGAGTAGTGGAACGTTGAAGCTTGAGCTGACACCACGAAGAGCAACTTCAAAAGCAAAACATTACCTAACTAAAAACATGAGTTAAGGGTCTACATCACAAGACAGCATATTGTCTGAAGACATTAAGAAAAACACCACGTCCTACGCCAGCATGCCTTAATCCGCCACGTACATCAGGATCCCTTTTATGATCTTGACCTCTGATATTCCACCATCCTTAGGATTTCGATACTCGTTCCTTTACCATTAGGCAGCAAATCAGTTGACCACTTTGAGGAACATACAAGTCGCGGTGGAATTCAAGCATAATCGATAGTTTACTTTTCTTTCCTCCCCCACCTTAGTCACCAGAAATGTTGATGTCTGGATAACGCAGATTGCGTTACGATTGGGTAGAGACCCCAAGATTGTGGAGATTCGTGAGGACCACGTCTGACTACGCAAATTAGATATGCTAATATACTTGTTGGGCAAGGGTAGGGAGACCCGGTGGCCCTAATAATGTGATACATTTTGTAAGACAATGAAATTGTAGACGAAAAACGCTGGGAACCAATTGTCATAAAGCATGTGCTAAAACATTATGGCCAATAATCAACGAAAGCTCAGTCGCCATGTCATTACTAAATGCGATCAGTAACGCCTATGTGCATACCAAAAACTTTAATACTACATGTTTACTCGCTATACTTTCATTAGACGAAACCCTCAAATTACGTACGAATGTTATGATTTTGATGCAATGTGCTTGCCCGTTTAATGAAAACCTAATCATAAGACATGATACCAATATAATGGGAATGTGCTATGACTGAGAAACACGTGTTTGTTTGATATACTTTCGGTAAACATGATCCCAATTACTTGCTTGATGAATTGCGTGATGTGTAATATGATGACTTAAATATGTGTGACACATGTGTTCCAAATGACTATTTATGTTCCCTGAACAGGGGATACCTAACTAACACAAACTTCTTCCTAGAATTTGTAATGGTTGGCGCACGCCTCTCGAGTCAGAGCTCGGCACGAGGTTCTTCGCTACAAACATAGCGAAGGTGCCTCAGGGAGAAACCTACCTAACGGTAATGTTTAAGTCACCTAAGACACATTACGACATGTTTGGAAAGTCCCCAAAGTGCCTTGCTAATACCTTTTTGTGATGGTGAATTCTTGGATACAGGTTGTACCTACCAGCATTTCCTAGAATGCAACCCTCTGAATTTCGGTGGCACGGGAGGTGCCATAGCATTTGTAAAATGGTCTGAGAATGTGGATGCCGTTGTGCGAATGAGTGGTTGCACGCCAGAGCAACAAGTCCCGTACGTTTCCGGATTGCTACAAGATGGAGCTCTATTATGGTGGGACCGTAAGGTTCAAGAATTAGGCGAGGCTGTAGCATACGCGATGTCATGGAGCGAGCTGAAGGAAGTAATGCGTAAGGAGTACTGTTCTCAGAAGGATATCCAAGGGCTGGAACTAGAGTTCTGGGAGCTACAGAAGGAAGGTCCAGATGTGGTGAAGCACGTGAAAAGGCTTTACGATTTGTCGCGAGTCGTTCCGTACCTAGTGGAACCCGAGTTGAAGAGAATGGAGCAATCCATATGGGAACTGACACCTCAAGCCTTGAGCTTGATGATGGTATCAACGCCGCCATCACCCGTGATTGCCCATGTGATAGGACTGGAGCTCACTAAGGAAGCACTTAGGCTGGTGAAACTTTCGATCCCGGACGAGAAGAAGGAAACACCAATGGAGACATCTGGAAAGAACAAAAGAAAGCTTGGTAAATTTCAGGGAGGTGATCAGGCAAATGAAAGGAGAAGGGCCAAAAAGGGAAAGATGTACCTGGGTAATCTACCTAAGTGTGAAGTATGCCAGCGCCATCATAACGGGAAGTGCGGTAGGAAGTGTGACAACTGTGGTAAAAGGGGACACGACAGGGAAACGTGTTGCAGGAGACGAAAAGAGGAAAGGAAGGTTGTAACTACGGTGGTATGGGGCACCTTGGAAAGGATTGCCCAAGGGAGATTAACCAAGACCATGAAGGAGCATCCAACACCGAAGCTAGTGAAGCATGCCAGGATCCAGAGATGGTTGCCGGTACGTTCTCTATCAACCCAAAGTCTTGCATTCACGTTATTGATAACAGTGCCGACCATTGTCTCGCATCTCATGAATTTAGGAATCAACTTAAGTTAGTAGAGAGTAAGTTAGTCGACCCACTCTTAGTGAGGCTGGTTAGTAAACGACCTCGACATAGTAACTACGATGAACCCGCGATCAAGCAACCAAGCGGAGAATCGTTATCCACATCCCGGAGTCGCACAACGAAGCAATCATGACTCATGAGGAAAGATACGCCTTACAAACTACAAATTTCTTGAAGGCATGAAGGATGTTGTGTAAAGAATATGTTGTTCTTGGCACGTGTCGGGGACAGGAGGAGCTGAAGAACTAAGCACGAAGATCTCCTTAGTACAACAAAATGCCCTAAGGTTTCCCCCGAGGATTTGCCATAATGTTCTCTCCCACGGCTAATCATGTTCATATCAGCTAAATTCCCGGCGTTGCACCAGCAGTCAATACCCCCCCTTAACGACTTATATCTTCGGAAACGCAAGGATTGATAGTGAAGCTTCAGAAGTTGATGGAGAAGGAAGATAACAGACCAAAAAAAAAAAATCCCCTGTTGAGTAACCCCATATCTGCTCAACAAAAAGAAGGATGATGATTTCCAAGTAAGCGCCAGCTACCAGGAACCGAACAAGCTAACCCACCAAAATCAGTGACTCTTGCTAAAAATTAGCGGACCTCTTATACAACTGACTATGAGAACCCAACTACTACTACACGACTGATCGACAATCGAACATCGTCAGAGAATATACCAGGATGAAATTGTGGGACAATGATCGTGCTTAAACATAAACAAAATACTGCTTCCTACACAATGTATAAACCAGATCCACACGAGGTGCGGAATCCAGAAAAAAAAAAAAAAAAAAAAACTAGAAGCCCCACATCTAGGAACCATATCTGTCAACTCAGTCAAACATCATTAACTTGACCAACTTGTCATTGCAGTTAACAAACCCGAAAGTACTTAAACTTTCTTCCATTGAAGTCTTCACTCTCACATCTAACAAGTAGAAATTTGCATTTCTGCTCCCCTCAAGTAGTTGCATCACGTTGTTTTCCTTCGCTGAGAGCGAATGCACGTTTGCTTCATATATTTGGTCACTTCTTCGTTTTAGTAAGAACGCATCACTTCATAACCCATGCACCATTTGCTACGCATGTGGTTTCATTTCGAATAAACGTTTCATGAATGTTCAAATATTACGTTGTCAAATCTAATTACTAGTTGTGATTCGAATGACCTACATTTTTGTCATGGTTGACTCTTCTGATATCAAGTCAACACACTTGTTGAAACTACCTTCTTTCAAGTTACATGTTTGCCATCATGTCAAGATCTCCTTGTTGACATGTACGTATATTGTTTGGTTACGTTGAAACTAGGTTCAACTGCTTGAACTTATCTAGTTCACATGTTTAATTTGAGACGCTGTATGATGCATTGAGAGCATCATATTCTAATACTTTGGCACAAATTCTTTTGTTTCGGATCGTAGTAGACTTATTTGGTCTATGACTCCACTAAATCGTTGATAGATTTCTATACCTTATAGTGATACTTTCACAGAACTGAAGCTTGCGCTTATCTGACTACTCACTTCGTACACGGATTTAATTGATTATTTGACAACTTGCCCTAAATCCGTCTTCTTTATCACAACTAAATCACTCTTAACACACTTACGTGCTGAGTCAAAAGGTACATAAATTCATTTCATATCATGGTGTACCCCCCCTAACGATTCCCTCGTTATCAATCAAACGCTTTGTTGTACTTAGTTTCGTCTTCCGGCTTGTTTCGGTACACTTTCATCTGGTTCCAAACTCGGTGATTTTGTTCAGTCACCACTATTTCGAATCTTGTCATTACGATACCTTCTAGTGTCATTACAAACTTGTAGCTTGTGCTAATCATGGTCAACCGTTCCACGCAAAATACATAAACTTTTGTTGACTTGTCATTTACATATTCCTGATGCAACTACAAATAAAAGCAAGGATACACCAGGTTCGTCTGTATCCATTCAGTGTATCCTCACAGTTCAAAAGGTTCAAACACACTAAACCTTGCCACTCATCTACTCGGGAGTTGATAGATCACTTTACCATTTCATTGAGTTGATGATTTCTGAATTTATATAGAGGGTGCTATGTTTCGTGAAGACTCATTGGGAGACTGCGATCGGTCATTTGAGGATCTTATTGGTTGAAAACTCCTCTCTTGTGGACCCCTGCTAGCTGGAATGCATTAGGCTATACGTAAAGTACGTTTTGTACTTCTAACATCAACTGCTAAGAGCACCCACCTTCTTAACCCTAGGGTGCGGATTGTTAAATATTCTTGGAACCACCAAGTGTGAGTAAGCTTTGATGCGATTTGATGACTACCTACCTCGATGTTATACCTGTGTGACGTGACCAAAAGGAGTTAAGGTAGTACAAATTTCGAGGACGAAATTTCTTTAACGGGGGGAGAATGTGACAACCCTCGCTAAATCAGGTTTCCGTACGACTTAATTAATAATTGATTACTGCTTAATTACTGTGCATACTTGAATTATTGGATAAACTGCTACTCGAATGCTGATACATGTACTTACTTGCGTCCTACGTTACTTGCTGTCATCCCATGTTTTGCTTACAGCACCTTAGTGACAACCTTGATGCACCAAAAGCACAGTAGCACAATGAACGGATAACCTATTGAACGTGTTGTTATAGTCAGCATCAGGCAGACACTGCCTCTAAGGCCTGTATGAGCCAGAGATAGTTACTACACTAGTAATAAGTGTAGGGATACAAGGGTTGTAGAACTGCGTCTCTAGGGATAAGTTACAATGACTGGATGTGCCTAAAACGTACACTAAGCACAAAACTCAGCACTTTAATAACCAATTCAGCTTTTAGCTAGCTAATAAAATGCCAAAACAGGAGAAAAATATTACTAGACACTTTCCAAAGTGTCGGGAATAAGTTGTGTCACTAAAAACGGTATTAACGACATTTTAAAGCTTTGTTAAACGCTTTAACGGATTACTATCCAACCGAACAACCGGACTTTACCCGGAACATGAAAATATTGCCATTAACATTATTTATCTTTTTCTGAGCCAGTTAGGGTCCCTGAATACCCTAACACCCACTGTAATGCACAACACATTAATAACCGGGTTAATCCCTAAACTAACTTAATTAACCTAACTAACTAATGTCTTAACTTTTAGTTGAAAACTAACCAAGTGAACCCCCCCAACCGAATCGGTCACATTGTGACCCTCCCTTGTACTTTTGTGAATAAACTAATCACTAGTGTCTAATATCAAGAAGACACTAAAACCTTTGGTCAATAATCATAACATTTGTCTATAAGAATCCATCTTGATCCATCATTTACTTCATACACACAACTCACCAAAACTCTCTCCCTCTCCTCTCATATAGCTCACGGCCAAGCACCCCTCCACACCCATCAAATTTTTCGAGTTAGTTCATCACATTCCAAGATCATTCAAGTGTCAAGGATCCCGTATAAGGAGGCTTGGTGCATTCGGAGCTTAAAGGACCTCACTCTCTTGCTTTTATCCACCCGTTTTGCGTCTAGATTCTTCCCTAGCCTCGAGCTAGTGGTATGTTGCTTAAATCACCTTCTCGAACTATTTGAAAGTGGTTAAAATGATATGTAACGATTAAACTCATAAAATGATATGTCACACCCCCAAAATCCACATGCGGAGTATCACCGCTTGGGAGCGTCACATGACCAGGATCAAGCCACCAATCATATTGAACATGTAATTAATAAGTAAAAGTAAATGTCATTCAACCACCAATATGAAAGGTGTTCAAAATATAGGTATGTTATCACTGTTTAGCGGAAGCGTATAATTAAAACCCAACATAATAAAGTATGAAATGGTATAAAGTATTTAACAAAACATTCACGATCCGTGCCCACAACGACCTGCTCCTCCTTGTGCAAGCTCCATATGTACCTAAGGTCCTGCAAGGCATGCAGCAGAGAGTCAACAACTAGTTGAGTGAGTTCACAGTTAATAGTTCAGTAATAGTAATGGTATAGTAAGCGTTGCGTTCGTTCATTAAGTCATGTATCGTATTAGTTAGTATCACATCCCTCTAGGCATGTATGCGAAGATTAGGGAAAGTTCTCAAGTATTCTAGACTATGTATATTTGTATCGCGGCCACCCTGGCATGTGTGCGAAGTTTTAGTATATAGTTCGCGGCCTTTCCAAGGCATGTGTGCGAAGATCAGGCATAATATCGCGGCCAACCCCTGGCGTGTGTGCGAAGATCAGTTCAATTAGTATACTAGTCTAGTCATATCTCATCATTACCCTTCCTCACCCTGAGGAGCATATCATTAAATTCTATCATCTGAGTAAGTACGAATAAATAATCCAAAACCCATTCCCACCCTGGGAACCCCATGCCTTGGCTGTGTGAACTCACCTTGGTTTGCTCGGTATGCTAAGTATGTGCTCACAATTTATCAATCAAGTCATAGAGTACGCATGTGTACATGATCAGTTTATATCCAAATTGTTCACGTATAGGTATAATCACAGAAGTACTAAACATGTATTCACTATCATACAAGTCATGCATATCACTTAACAGCAGTTAATCTATCCAGTTAACTTCTAACAGAGTTAAGTCAGGTTACTGTGCAAAGTATTCAAGTCGGCGAAACACAGGTTGGCGAAACATGTTCTGTTTCGTCAACCACCCTTTGGCGAAACCCTATCCTGTTTCGTCAATTGCCCTTTGGCGAAACACAACCTTCTGTTTCGCCGAGAATCCCGTTTCGTGAACCCAATTCAGTTACGTCAATCAACAGTTACAGATTGCAGGAAACCCTAATGATCATGATCAGCCGTTACCACATCAACTAGCAATCATACAGAAATCGATTAACATATAATCATCATCTAATAGAATCATTATACAGAAGTACACAATAATCATTGAGTCGGAAACACGGTTTCCCCTACTTAACCTACCACCGACAAGAACCTCAAGCCCGATCACATACAATTACAGTATTGGATTCAGCATCATTCATTTATTCATTACATCAGTCAATTGAGTTTAACAATAACATACATCATGCTTAACCTTAATCGATTCATCAAGATCATAATCATTCACTTTTAATCATAATAAGAACATACCAAGAAATCATGATAGTTATCTAGTCATATCCTTTCCAGAAATTAAACAAACACAACATGTAACAATAATCAAAGCATCAATTAAACCGGTTAAACAAGCACACAACTAACCGAGGTAGATGGTACGAGGGTTTGATCGTTCACGAGGGCTTGGGGGTACACAAGGCTGCCGTCACACTTGGGAGAGTTCTAGGTTTTCTGTTTGTTCGGAAGGTGTGAAACTGAATGTGTTTCACGTTTTAAAACTCAACTTAACGTGTTGGGCCCTAACTGGGCTTTCGGCGAAACTGGGCCGGCGGAACATATATGTTTCGTCGAGATACACTTGGCGAAACAAAAGCCAGTTTCGTCGAGAGGATGCATGTTGAATCACATTTGATTCGTCGGGTCCTTAATGGGCTTTAGGTCTGTAATGATTTAATTAGTTAAGTTCTCATGCCACAAACAAACACATAACAATACAAACGCGATAACACATACTCATGCAAACACAATGCACTTTATCTTATTACAGCGGGTTTCAGTTATAAGTCAAATAAACAAACGACTAACAGTCACAGTCAACAGTCAAAGTCAACGTGCCTTCAATGCAAAAGTGAGAATCGGAAACTCGAGTTGTCACATTATCCCCAACTTGAAAGAAATTTCGTCCCGAAATTTAGCATGCGGTTACTGAGGAAGCTAGGTAAGTTGTATCGTTCATTGGTTTTCCTGAGGTGTCACATCATCCCCTCGTTGATTTGGAATTTCGTCCCGAAATTCTGCAGTAGTAGCTTCAGCCTCAGTAGTGGTTGCATTGGTTCCGAATAACTGGGGATACTTGAGTTTCATTTGATCTTCACGCTCCCAGGTGAACTCTGGGCCGCGACGGGAGTTCCAACGAACCGAACAAGAGGGATTCTCGTGCTCTTGAGGACCTTAACATCCTGGTCCGTGATTTCAATAGGTTCCTCGACGAACTGCAACCGCTCGTCGATAGTGAGCTCCTTCAAGGGAACTATGAGGGTCTCATCTGACAGGCACTTCTTCAGGTTCGACACGTGAAAGACATTGTGAACTGCACCGAGTTCAGCTGGTAAGTTTAGCTTGTATGCCACTTTGCCAATCTTCTCTATGATCTCGAACGGTCCGACATACCGAGGATTTAGTTTGCCTCGCTTGCCAAAGCGAACCACACCCTTCCAGGGTGAAACTTTAAGTAAAACCCGGTCCCCAACCTGAAATTCCAACGGTTTCCTACGCTTATCCGCGTAGCTTTTCTGACGGTCGCGAGCTGCCGCCATACGTTGCCGTATCTGCGCAATCTTTTCCATGGCGTCCACTACAATCTCTGGACGCGTGATCTGACTATCCCCCACCTCTGCCCAACAGAGAGGTGACCGGCATTTACGTCCGTACAATGCCTCGAATGGGGCGGCTTGTATGCTGGTATGAACTGTTATTGTATGAGAACTCCACCAAAGGGAGATGCTTTTCCCAGCTGTTGCCGAAGTCGATAACGCATGCCCGAAGCATGTCTTCGAGGGTCTGGATCGTTCGCTCAGACTGCCCATCCGTCTGAGGATGATATGCTGTGCTCATGTCTAACCGTGAGCCAAAAGATTTGTGCATCGCTTGCCATAGCTCTGACGTGAATCGTGCATCCCGATTCGAAATGATAGAGGTGGGCACCCCGTGCCTCAAAACAACTTCTTTAAGATAAACGTCTGCGAGAGTGGAGAACTTATCCTTTTCCTTTATAGCCAGGAAGTGTGCAGACTTGGTGAGTCGATCCACAATCACCCATATAGTATCATTCCCACGCTGGGATCTGGGTAGGCCTGTAACAAAATCCATGGAAATTTCTTCCCATTTCCGTTGCGGTATCTTGGGTTGCTGAAGTAGGCCCGCTGGTTTCTGATACTCCACTTTGACTTTTGCACATGTCAAACACTTGCCAACGTAAGTCGCGATGTGGCCTTTCATGCCAGGCCACCAGTATGTTGTTTTGAGATCGTGGTACATTTTATCCGACCCTGGATGTACCGAGTAGCGAGACTTGTGTGCTTCATCCATCACAAGCTCTCGTAAACCGCCATAAAGTGGGACCCAAATACGCCCCGTTACATAGTAGGCGCCGTCTTCCTTCAGCTCCATACGTTGCCTTGAGCCGCGTAAGGCTTCAGCCTTGACATTTTCGGGTTTCAATGCTTCTATCTGAGCAGTTCGTATCTGTGCTGGAAGACTAGACTGAATAGTAAACTGCAAGGCTCGTACACGCCTAGGTGTGGTATCTTTCCGACTGAGGGCGTCAGCCACAACATTGGCTTTGCCTGGATGGTACTTAATAGCGCATTCGTAATCGTTCAAAAGTTGAACCCATCTTCGCTGACGCATATTCAAATCCTTTTGCTTAAGGATATGCTTGAGACTCCTGTGATCGGTGTAAATTGTGCACTTGGTACCGTACAGGTAGTGTCGCCATATCTTAAGCGCGAAAACAACAGCTCCCAGCTCTAAATCGTGCGTCGTGTAATTCCGTTCATGAACTTTAAGTTGCCGCGAAGCGTAGGCAATAACTTTATCACGCTGCATCAATACACAACCAAGCCCCTGTATCGATGCGTCACAGTAGACCACAAAATCATCCGTGCCCTCTGGCAGTGAGAGAATAGGTGCGCTGCAAAGCCTATCCTTTAAGTACTGGAAAGCGGTTTCCTGGGAATCTCCCCAACGGTAGGTGACACCCTTCTGTGTCAGTAGTGTAAGCGGCTGTGTGATCTTCGAGAAGTCTTTGATGAATCGTCTGTAATAACCCGCCAAACCCAAGAATTGGCGTATTTCCGTTGGTGTACGCGGTGCAGGCCAGTTCCTGATCGAATCTACCTTGGATGGATCAACATGAATCCCATCCTTGTTCACCACGTGGCCTAGAAAGTGGACTTCACGAAGCCAGAAGTCGCATTTAGAAAACTTGGCGTACAATTGTTCCTTTCGAAGAAGTTCCAAAATCAATCGTAAATGCTGCTTGTGTTCCTCCTGACTCTCGGAGTAAATCAGAATGCCGTCGATGAAGACAATAACGAACTTGTCTAGATACGGCTTGCACACCCTGTTCATCAGAACCATAAATACGGCAGGCGCGTTCGTTAACCCGAATGGCATAACAAGAAACTCATAGTGACCGTAGCGAGTTCTGAATGCGGTTTTGGAGACGTCCTCATCCCGGACTCTCAGCTGATGATACCCTGACCTCAAGTCTATCTTGGAGTAGTAACTCGACCCTTGCAACTGGTCGAATAAGTCGTCTATACGCGGAAGAGGATAACGGTTCTTCACCGTCACCTTGTTGAGTTCCTGGTAATCAATGCACATCCTGAAGGTACCGTCCTTCTTTTTCACGAATAACACTGGAGCTCCCCAAGGCGAACAGCTTGGACGAATGAAGCCCTTTTCCAAGAGCTCTTGTAGTTGCTTAGACAGTTCTTCCAATTCAGTTGGAGCTAAACGATACGGTGCGCGAGCTATAGGTGCTGCTCCAGGAGCTAACTCAATCTGGAATTCGACCTGGCGACGAGGCGGTAGCCCAGGTAAATCTTCAGGAAACACCTGAGGAAAGTCGCGTACTACTGGAATATCCTCCAACTTCTTTTCTTTCGCTGATGTATCAGTAACAAGTGCCAAGATGGCAGTGTGCCCCTTTCGTAAACATTTCTGAGCCTTCAAGAAAGAGATGATGCTAACCACAGCACCACTCTTGTCGCCTTGAACTTCGAGAGGTTCCTTGCCAGAACGAGGAATGCGAACTATCTTTTCCTTGCATAAAATCTCTGCGTGATGTTGGGTTAACCAATCCATACCGATGACGATGTCGAAACTACCCAAAACTATGGGTATAAGATCAATCGAGAAGGTATGACCAGCTAAAACGATGCTACAACCCTTGACTACATGTGCGGCTTCTACACTTTTACCATTTGCTAACTCTACGACATGTTTGGTGTTTAGGGGTGTTGGTGTACGTTTTAACATTTTACTCACTTTTAACGATATATAACTTGTATCCGCACCCGAATCAAATAAGACAGTAACATAAATTTTGTCAAGAAGAAACTTACCCATAACCACATTGGGATCATTCATTGCGTCGCCCCGACCCAGCACGAAAGCACGACCCCGAGCTTCGTTGCCATTGTTGTTGTTGTTTCCCCCATTGTTGTTGTTCCCGTTGCCCTGGTTGTTGTTGTTGTTGCGATTCTGGTTCTGGTTCAATTGAGGGCAATCACGTTTGAAATGACCTTCTGCCCCACACTGGAAACACCCCCGGTTTCCACGCTGTGGCTGCTGCTGTTGGTTCTGTGGAGCCGGTAGTTGTAGTTGCTGGTTCTGATTCGCAGGTCGCGCACTCCTGCAGTCTTTAGCTTCATGCCCTAACTTGAGGCATCTCTGACAACGTTCCTTGCGGCACCGTCCACTGTGGTGTCTGTTGCACTTATTACATAGTGGGTGAATTCCCCGATATCCACCCTGCCCCTGATTGCCTGAAGAGTGCTGACTGGGACTCTGATAACTGTCAGTCTTTCGCTGCTGAACCTGTGACTGAACTGAAGCTGATCCCTTTCTGGAATCCCCATCCCATTTTCTTTTGCTGTCACTGGGAGTAGCAGAAGTAGTAACAGCAGTAGTGGTAGCACTGATGCGTTTCGGCAGCTTGTTCTGTTCTACTGCCTGATCCGTAATACGATGAGCAAGGCGCTGAATAGCTTGGATGTTGTCAAGATTAGCCGATGTCACATGGCTCTGGATTTCTGGTGCTAACCCCTTGAGATACAACTCAAAGCGCTTGATTGGAGGGTCCACCATCGTTGGACACAGCACGGCCAGCTCGTTTGACCTTTTGGTATAAGCTTCAATTTCTGACCCAGTCATTTTCAAATGGTAAAACTCGTCTTCCAACTTGTGGATGTCTTCCTGTGTGCAGTATTCACGTTTAATCAGTTCCTTGAAATCATTCCAAGGGGTGGCGTTAGCAGCTGCCAACCCTAGGATCTGTACTTGCGCGTTCCACCAAGTTAACGCGATTCCTTCCAAAGTACCAGTGGCGTATTTGACCCTGCGAGCCTCAGTGTCACACCCCCAAAATCCACACGCGGAGTACCACCGCTTGGGAGCGTGACGTGACCAGGATCAAGCTATCAATCATATCAAACACAGCATTTAATAATAATAAAAGTCATTAAAGTAGTTCATCATGACATGATCGATGTTTCAAAACAAAGTATTGTTTAAGTAGCGGAAGCATTGTTATAAACCCAAATTAAATATACTGAAATGTCATAAGTGTCCAACAAAGTAATACGATCCTTGTCCACAACGACCGGCTCCTCTTTGTGCAAGCTCCATGTACCTAACGATCTGCAAGGCATGTAACAGAATGATCAACAAACTAGTTGAGCGAGTTCACAGTAAGTAAATGCGTAACAGTAAGTAACGGGTGGCTCTACTGGGCCGATAGTAAGAAGTATAGGTGGGGGCTTCCCATGTTATGTGACCACTAGACTATTCGTATCAACTACTCGTATCATCCCTGTTCTTCTTCCGAGAACAGTAGCGCGTATGGGGTGTACGTAGGTTTTACGTACGTATCCTTCACAACCGAGGATAGGAGACGCGGGGGTGTACGTGGGTTTCACGTACGTATCCTTTGTACCGAGGATAGAAGTAAGCAATGCGTACACGTAGGTTTTACGTGCGTGCCTGACAACCGAGGCAGTAATTGGCATATGACCACGTAGGTGTTATCCTAACCTACGGAACCGTCCTGACATCCGAGGATCATGGTAGGTGATAGTCTAGGAAAGCATATGTACGTTCTTAGTCAATTGTAACCTTTATCCCATTCCCACAACCCGGGAATCCCATGCCTTAGTAGGAGTGTGAACTCACCTGGGTTTGCTCGGCAGACAGTAAAATGCTCAAGTATACAAGTAAGGAATCAACCACGTCCGATCATGGTTACTATGCAAGTTAGGTTCGTATGTAGCACGTTTGTATCACGTATGGTATCAAGTATGATCAGGGCAATTCACATAAACGTATCAGCAGTTCATATCAAGTAACGAGTCCAATTAGTCGGCCCAATAACATGAGCAGTCCAATTAGCAACTATGTAAACAAGTCCAATAACATAACAGTCATAAGATTGGGCCCGTGACAGTGTAAGCCCAAAACAGTGTGCGTGCAAAGGAGGTCTCGAGTCGCAACCAGCGATCTCGAGTCGCAACCGGTGGTTACGAGTCGCAACAAGTGGTCTCGGTTCATCATGGTCTGGTTACGAGTCACAGCCGGAGATTACGAGTCGCAACAGGAGGTTGCGAGTCGCAACTGGTGATTTCGGCTCTTCATGGTGTGGTTACGAGTCGCAACGGGACTCGCAACCATGGTTCCGGCTTGTGCTGTTGTGGTCTCGAGTGGGGTTCCGACTCGCAATCCGAGTCGCAACCAAATGTGTAACAGCCTTCCTGATTTCATGCAATTCAGTTACAACATTTATGCAAATCAATTATCGTTGTCAGTTTCCAAAATCAATTAACAACTAACAGTTTACCATTCAAGAAATTATCGATCAAACAGGGTTTTCTAAACCTTAATTCGTATGAACAACATGAATAACCCTTAAACAACTCATCAATAATTATACATTCTAACATGGATCTCGGTTACTAATCATATCCGATCAAACAATACATAACAGCCGATACATTCATATATATCCGATTCGTGTGCAAGCCAATTACATGATCATTATCTATCATTGATTAGTAATATTATTATTCATAGCATGTTAACAAGAATCCTTCGAGTATTAAGCAATCATCAATAAACAACCAATAACACACAATCAATAACATAATCACTAACCGGATTAAAGAAGGAGAAGAGGGTGATCCGAGTAGGGGTGTTCTTGCCGTCGGGTTCCAAGCGAGCCGAGAGAGAGAGAGAGAGCAAGTAGGGTGTGTGTGTGTGTGTTATGAAAATTGTAACAACAATGAGAATCAAACCCTTACCAAAGGGTTTAGTGTTTGCGAGTGGGGAGTGGGCCGAGCCCAACTCGGTTACCTAGTGGGGTCCGATTTCAAAGTGTGGCCCAAATGGGCTTGTGTGGCCGGTTTGTGTAGTTTGGGCTCGTGCAACACATAACATACATACGCACATAACAAATATTCACTTAAAATCATATAATTCAGTTCTCATAAGCACGTAACGTTACATCAAAGCAAGTCTAAAGTTCGAGTTGTCACATTATCCCCAACTAATTGGAAATTTCGTCCCGAAATTTGGTATGCACTCACTGAGGAAGCTAGGTAAACTGTATTGTTCACTGGTTTTCCTGGGGTGTCACATCCTCCCCCCGTTGATCTGGAATTTCGTCCCGAAATTCCGAAGTAGTAGCTTCAGCATCAGTGGTGGTAGCATTGGTTTCGAATAACTGGGGGTACTTTTCTGTCATCCTGTCTTCGCGTTCCCAGGTGTACTCTGGGCCACGTTTGGAGTTCCAACGAACTCGAACAAGAGGGATTCTCTTGTTTTTGAGGACCTTCACATCCCGGTCCGTGATTTCAACTGGTTCCTCGACGAACTGCAACCGCTCGTCGATAGTGAGTTCCTTAAAAGGAATGATGAGGTTTTCATCTGATAGGCACTTCTTTAAGTTCGATACGTGAAAGACATTGTGAACTGCTCCGAGTTCAGCTGGTAGGTTCAACTTGTAGGCTACCTTGCCAATCTTTTCTAAGATTTCGAATGGTCCGACGTACCGCGGATTCAGTTTGCCCCGTTTGCCAAAACGTACCACACCCTTCCAGGGTGAAACTTTTAGTAAAACCCGGTCTCCGACCTGAAATTCCAAAGGCTTTCTACGCTTGTCCGCGTAGGCTTTCTGACGGTCGCGTGCTGCCGCCATGCGTTGTCGTATCTGTGCTATCTTTTCTGTGGCGTCCACTACAATCTCTGGACCCGTAATCTGACTATCCCCCACCTCTGCCCAACAGAGAGGTGACCGGCATTTACGTCCGTACAATGCCTCGAATGGAGCGGCTTGAATGCTGGTATGGTAACTGTTATTGTACGAAAACTCCACCAATGGGAGGTGCTTTTCCCAGCCGTTGCCGAAATCGATAACGCATGCCCTAAGCATGTCTTCAAGTGTTTGGATCGTTCGCTCAGACTGCCCATCCGTCTGAGGATGATATGCTGTGCTCATGTCTAATCGTGAGCCGAAAGATTTATGCATTGCTTGCCAAAGCTCTGACGTGAATCGTGCATCGCGATCCGAAATAATAGAGGTGGGCACTCCGTGCCTCGAAACAACTTCTTTAAGATAGACGTCTGCGAGAGTCGAGAACTTGTCCGTTTCCTTAATCGGCAGGAAGTGTGCAGACTTGGTGAGTCGATCAACTATGACCCATATTGTATCGTTCCCACGCTGAGATCTAGGTAAGCCTGTAACAAAATCCATGGAAATTTCTTCCCATTTCCATTGCGGTATCTTAGGCTGCTGAAGTAGACCAGCTGGTTTCTGATATTCAACCTTGACTCTCGCACAGGTCAAACATTTTCCAACGTACGTAGCGATGTGGGCCTTCATACTAGGCCACCAATAAGTAGTGCTGATGTCGTGGTACATTTTATCTGACCCTGGATGTACCGAGTAGCGGGACTTGTGAGCTTCATCCATTACAAGTTCGCGTAAACCGCCATAGAGAGGGACCCAAATCCGGCCCGTTACATAGTAGGCGCCGTCTGCCTTCTATTCCATTTGCTGTCGTGAGCCGCGTAAGGCTTCAGCCTTAACATTTTCGGGCTTCAATGCTTCTACCTGAGCATTTCGTATCTGTGCAGGAAGGCTAGACTGAATCGTAAGCTGTAGCGCTCGCACGCGCCGTGGTAGAGTGTCTTTCCGACTAAGGGCATCAGCCACAACATTGGCCTTGCCTGGATGGTACTTGATAGCGCATTCGTAATCGTTAAGTAACTCGACCCATCGTCATTGACGCATGTTCAAATCCTTCTGCTTAAGGATATGCTCGAGACTCCTGTGATCGGTGTAAATCGTGCACCTGGTACCGTACAGGTAGTGTCGCCATATCTTAAGCGCGAAAACAACAGCTCCCAGCTCTAGATCGTGCGTCGTGTAGTTCCGTTCATGAACCTTTAGTTGACGAGAAGCGTAGGCTATCACTTTATCACGTTGCATCAACACACATCCAAGACCCTGGATGGATGCATCACAATATACTACGAAGTCTTCTGTGCCTTCTGGCAATGAAAGAATAGGTGCGCTGCAGAGCCTATCCTTTAGATACTGAAAAGCAGTTTCCTGCGTGTTGCCCCAACGGTAGGTGACACCCTTCTGTGTCAGTAGTGTAAGTGGTTGCGCGATCTTTGAAAAGTCTTTAATAAACCGTCTGTAGTATCCTGCCAAACCCAAGAATTGACGTATTTTTGTCGGTGTACGCGGCGCAGGCCAGTTTCTGATCGAATCTACCTTGGATGGATCGACGTGAATCCCGTCCTTGTTTACCACGTGGCCTAAGAAGTGGACTTCACGAAGCCAGAAGTCGCATTTTGAAAGCTTGGCGTACAACTGTTCCTTTCGAAGGAGTTCCAATATCAGACGAAGATGCTGCTCGTGCTCCTCCTGACTCTTGGAGTAAATCAGGATGTCGTCGATGAATACAATGACGAACTTGTCGAGGTAGGGTTTACACACCCTGTTCATAAGATCCATGAATACTGCAGGTGCGTTCGTAAGTCCGAACGGCATAACCAAGAACTCGTAGTGACCATAGCGAGTTCTGAATGCTGTCTTAGAGACGTCCTCCTCGCGGACTCTCAGTTGGTGATAACCTGACCGTAGGTCGATCTTGGAATAGTAACACGACCCTTGCAACTGGTCGAATAAGTCGTCTATGCGTGGAAGAGGATAACGGTTCTTCACCGTCACCTTGTTCAGTTCCCTGTAGTCTATACACATCCTGAACGTACCGTCTTTCTTTTTCACGAATAGCACTGGAGCTCCCCAAGGCGAAGAGCTTGGACGAATGAAGCCTTTTTCCAAGAGCTCTTGCAGCTGCTTTGACAATTCTTCCAACTCTGATGGAGCTAGACGATATGGTGCGCGAGCTATGGGTGCTGCTCCTGGAGCGAGCTCGATCTGAAATTCAACCTGACGATGAGGCGGTAAGCCAGGTAAATCTTCAGGAAACACCTGAGGGAAGTCACGTACGACTGGTATATCTTCCAATTTCTTTTCCTTTACTGATGCGTCTGAAACAAGAGCCAAAATGGCTGTGTGACCTTTACGTAAGCACTTCTGAGCCTTCAGGAATGAGATGATGCCAACCACTGCACCACTCTTGTCGCCTTGAACTTCAAGAGGTTCCTGACCAGAACGAGGAATGCGAATAATCTTCTCGCTGCATAGGATTTCTGCTTGGTGTTGGGATAACCAATCCATCCCAATCACGACGTCGAAACTTCCCAAAACTATAGGAATGAGATCAATAGAAAAGGCTTGACCAGCTAGAATAAGGTTACAACCCTGAACTACGTGCGTGGCTTCTAGACTTTTACCGTTAGCTAACTCTACTACATGTTTGGTGGGTAAAAGTGTTGGTGCACGTTTTAGCAGTTGACACATTTTCACAGACATATAGCTTGTATCCGCACCCGAATCAAACAAAACAGTAACGTAAATATTGTCGAGGAGAAACTTACCCATCACAACGTTGGGATCGTTCACTGCGTCGCCACGACCTAGTACGAATGCACGGCCCCTTGCCTCGTTGCCGTTGTTGTTTCCCCCATTGTTGTTGTTGCCATTGCCCTGATTGTTGTTGTTGTTGTTCTGGTTCCTGTTGAGCTGTGGGCAGTGTCTCTTGATGTGGCCTTCAGCACCACAATTGTAGCATCCTTTGTTGCCCTGTTGTTGGTTAGGCTGAGCGTGAGGCTGCTGCTGATTCTGGTTCGCAGGACGAAGGCTTCTACAGTCTTTGGCCTCGTGACCCATCTTGAGGCATCTTTGACAACGACCCTTGTTACACTGACCGTTGTGGTGCTTGTTGCAGTTGTTGCACTTTGGAAGATTTCCGCGATATCCACCCTGCCTGTGGCTACCTGACGACTGCTGGTTAGGGCTTTGATAGTTGTCAGTCTTTCGCTGCTGATTCTGGGACTGAACCGAAACTGATGCTTTGCTTGAATCCCCCTCCCATTTCCTCTTGTTGTCACTGAGGGTAACGGGAGTAGCTGAAGGAGTGACTGTAGTAGTAGCGCTGACACGCTTAGGCAGTTTATTCTGTTCCACTGCCTGATCGGTGATGCGATGAGCGAGGCGTTGGATTTCCTGGATGTTTTCGAGGTTAGCCGACGTCACGTGGCTCTGAATTTCTGGCGCCAATCCCTTGAGATACAACTCAATGCGCTTGTATAGAGGGTCCACCATAGTTGGACACAGAACGGCCAGCTCGTTCGACCGTTTAGTATACGCTTCGATCTCTGACCCAACCATTTTCAGATTATATAGCTCGTCTTCCAGCTTGTGAATGTCTTCACGCGTGCAATACTCACGCTTGATGAGTTCCTTAAAATCGTTCCATGGGGTGGCGTTAGCATCTGCCAACCCAAGAATCTGCACCTGCGCGTTCCACCAGGTTAGCGCGATTCCTTCCAAGGTGCCAGTAGCAAACTTGACGTTGCGAGCCTCAGGGCACTCGCACATCTCGAATACTGATTCTAGCTTCTCGAACCAGTGGAGGAGTCCAACCGCTCCTTCTGTGCCGCTGAAAGAGTTGGGACGACAGTCCATGAAGTTCTTGAAAGTGCAGACAGGCTGCTGCGCGTGTTGACCTATTGTGTACGAATAGGGAAAGTTAAATACAAGAGTGAATGTAGGATCTAGGGATCCTAGTGTGTGCCTATACTGCAGGATATACTACCTGCTTGAGCTGCTGCAACTGCCGCAGCAACTTGGGCTTGAACAAGAGCCTCTAACTGGGCTTGTGTCATGTTAATTCTTCCAGCCATTGATCTTCATGTCAAAGGCGAAATAGGTGAGAAAAGTTCGCGAATAGTGCGATGACAGAAAAGCGTAAGCACGTATGGGTTCTTAAGCAATAGCAAATAGTGAGCATTGTAGTCTAAGCATACCACGAGCAAAGTTCTAAGTAATTCTAGCAAGTAGGCAATAAACATAAACCTTATTACCTAAAATGTCGAGTCTTGCACGTGGAGCGAAGCGTCGTTGTGGATCGTTGAGAGCACTGTTCTGGTTATAGTCCGGTTTTAATAAAAACGTTTTCCCATATTAAAACCAAGTTCTCTATAACCAATGGCTCTGATACCAATCTGTCACACCCCCAAAATCCACACGCGGAGTACCACCGCTTGGGAGCGTGACGTGACCAGGATCAAGCCATCAATCATATCAAACACAACATTTAATAATAATAAAAGTCATTAAAGTAGTTCATCATGACATGATCGATGTTTCAAAACCAAGTATTGTTTAAGTAGCGGAAGCATTGTTATAAACCCAAATTAAATATACTGAAATGTCATAAGTGTCCAACAAAGTAATACGATCCTTGTCCACAACGACCGGCTCCTCTTTGTGCAAGCTCCATGTACCTAACGATCTGCAAGGCATGTAACAGAATGATCAACAAACTAGTTGAGCGAGTTCACAGTAAGTAAATGCGTAACAGTAAGTAACGGGTGGCTCTACTGGGCCGATAGTAAGAAGTATAGGTGGGGGCTTCCCATGTTATGTGACCACTAGACTATTCGTATCAACTACTCGTATCATCCCTGTTCTTCTTCCGAGAACAGTAGCGCGTATGGGGTGTACGTAGGTTTTACGTACGTATCCTTCACAACCGAGGATAGGAGACGCGGGGGTGTACGTGGGTTTCACGTACGTATCCTTTGTACCGAGGATAGAAGTAAGCAATGCGTACACGTAGGTTTTACGTGCGTGCCTGACAACCGAGGCAGTAATTGGCATATGACCACGTAGGTGTTATCCTAACCTACGGAACCGTCCTGACATCCGAGGATCATGGTAGGTGATAGTCTAGGAAAGCATATGTACGTTCTTAGTCAATTGTAACCTTTATCCCATTCCCACAACCCGGGAATCCCATGCCTTAGTAGGAGTGTGAACTCACCTGGGTTTGCTCGGCAGACAGTAAAATGCTCAAGTATACAAGTAAGGAATCAACCACGTCCTATCATGGTTACTATGCAAGTTAGGTTCGTATGTAGCACGTTTGTATCACGTATGGTATCAAGTATGATCATGGCAATTCACATAAACGTATCAGCAGTTCATATCAAGTAACGAGCCCAAGTAGTCGGCCCAATAACATGAGCAGTCCAATTAGCAACTATGTAAACAAGTCCAATAACATAACAGTCATAAGATTGGGCCCGTGACAGTGTAAGCCCAAAACAGTGTGCGTGCAAAGGAGGTCTCGAGTCGCAACCAGCGATCTCGAGTCGCAACCGGTGGTTACGAGTCGCAACAAGTGGTCTCGGTTCATCATGGTCTGGTTACGAGTCACAGCCGGAGATTACGAGTCGCAACAGGAGGTTGCGAGTCGCAACTGGTGATTTCGGCTCTTCATGGTGTGGTTACGAGTCGCAACGGGACTCGCAACCATGGTTCCGGCTTGTGCTGTTGTGGTCTCGAGTGGGGTTCCGACTCGCAATCCGAGTCGCAACCAAATGTGTAACAGCCTTCCTGATTTCATGCAATTCAGTTACAACATTTATGCAAATCAATTATCGTTGTCAGTTTCCAAAATCAATTAACAACTAACAGTTTACCATTCAAGAAATTATCGATCAAACAGGGTTTTCTAAACCTTAATTCGTATGAACAACATGAATAACCCTTAAACAACTCATCAATAATTATACATTCTAACATGGATCTCGGTTACTAATCATATCCGATCAAACAATACATAACAGCCGATACATTCATATATATCCGATTCGTGTGCAAGCCAATTACATGATCATTATCTATCATTGATTAGTAATATTATTATTCATAGCATGTTAACAAGAATCCTTCGAGTATTAAGCAATCATCAATAAACAACCAATAACACACAATCAATAACATAATCACTAACCGGATTAAAGAAGGAGAAGAGGGTGATCCGAGTAGGGGTGTTCTTGCCGTCGGGTTCCAAGCGAGCCGAGAGAGAGAGAGAGAGAGAGCAAGTAGGGTGTGTGTGTGTGTTATGAAAATTGTAACAACAATGAGAATCAAACCCTTACCAAAGGGTTAGTGTTTGCGAGTGGGGAGTGGGCCGAGCCCAACTCGGTTACCTAGTGGGGTCCGATTTCAAAGTGTGGCCCAAATGGGCTTGTGTGGCCGGTTTGTGTAGTTTGGGCTCGTGCAACACATAACATACATACGCACATAACAAATATTCACTTAAAATCATATAATTCAGTTCTCATAAGCACGTAACGTTACATCAAAGCAAGTCTAAAGTTCGAGTTGTCACACTCAGGGCATTCACACATCTCGAATACCGACTCGAGCTTCTCAAACCAATGGAGTAGTCCCACTGCTCCTTCCGTGCGACTGAATGTGCTTTGACGACAGTCCATGAAATTCTTGAATGTGCAGACAGATTGTGGAGCGTTTTGACCTACTGTGCATAGAATAGGACAATATTAAATACAAAGGTTGATTTAGGAATGTAGGATTCAAAGATCCTAGTGTGTATCCCATCCACAGGGCATACTACCTGCTTGTGCAGCTGCAAGTGCCGCAGCTACTCGTTCATTGATAAGTGCCGTCAACTGGGCTTGAGTCATGTTCACACGTCCAGACATGATCTTCATAGTAAAAGTAGAATAAGTGAGAAAGGTTCGCGAGTAGTGCGATGACAGAAGAGTGTAAGCACATAGGTATTCTCATGTAATGACGTATAGTAGGCAATGTAATCTAAGCATACTACGAGCAAGTTCTATATAGTTCTAGCAAGCAGGTAATAAACGTAAACCTTATTACCTAGGGTGTTGAGTCTTGCACGTGGAGCGAAGCGTCGTTGTGGATCGTTGAGAGCATTGTTCTGGTTATAGTCTGGTTTTAATAAAAACGTTTTTCCCATATTAAAACCAAGTTCTCTATAACCAATGGCTCTGATACCAATCTGTCACACCCCTAAAATCCACATGCGGAGTATCACCACTTGGGAGCATGACATGACCAGGATCAAGCCACCAATCATATTGAACATGTAATTAATAAGTAAAAGTAAATGTCATTCAACCACCAATATGAAAGGTGTTCAAAATATAAGTATGTTATCACTGTTTAGCGGAAGCGTATAATTAAAACCCAACATAATAAAGTATGAAATAGCATAAAGTATTTAACGAAACCTTCACGATCCGTGCCCACAACGACCTGCTCCTCCTTGTGCAAGCTCCATATGTACCTAAGGTCCTGCAAGGCATGCAGCAGAGAGTCAACAACTAGTTGAGCGAGTTCACAGTTAATAGTTCAGTAATAGTAATGGTATAGTAAGCGTTGCGTTCGTTCATTAAGTCATGTATCGTATTAGTTCGTATCGCAGCCCTCTAGGCATGTATGCGAAGATTAGGGAAAGTTCTCAAGTATTCTAGACTATGTATATTTGTATCGCGGCCACCCTGGCATGTGTGCGAAGTTTTAGTATATAGTTCGTGGCCTTTCCAAGGCATGTGTGCGAAGATCAGTCATAATATCGCGTCCAACCCCTGGCGTGTGTGCGAAGATCAGTTCAATTAGTATACTAGTCTAGTCGTATCTCATCATTACCCTTCCTCACCCTGAGGACCATATCATTAAATTCTATCATCTGAGTAAGTACGAATAAATAATCCAAAACCCATTCCCACCCTGGGAACCCCATGCCTTGGCTGTGTGAACTCACCTTGGTTCGCTCGGTATGCTAAGTATGTGCTCACAGTTTATCAATCAAGTCCTAGAGTACGCATGTGTACATGATCAGTTTATATCCAAATTGTTCACATATAGGTATAATCATAGAAGTACTAAACATGTATTCACTATCATACAAGTCATGCATATCACTTAACAGCAGTTAATCTATCCAGTTAACTTCTAACAGAGTTAAGTCAGGTTACAGTGCAAAGTATTCAAGTCGGCGAAACACAGGTTGACGAAACATGTTCTGTTTCGTCAACCACCCTTTGGCGAAACCCTATCCTGTTTCGTCAATTGCCCTTTGGCGAAACACAACCTTCTGTTTCGCCGAGAATCCCGTTTCGTGAACCCAATTCAGTTACGTCAATCAACAGTTACAGATTGCAGGAAACCCTAATGATCATGATCAGCCGTTACCACATCAACTAGCAATCATACAGAAATCGATTAACATACAATCATCATCTAATAGAATCATTATACAGAAGTACACAATAATCATTGAGTCGGAAACACGGTTTCGCCTACTTAACCTACCACCGACAAGAACCTCAAGCCCGATCACATACAATTACAGTATTGGATTCAGCATCATTCATTTATTCATTACATCAGTCAATTGAGTTTAACAATAACATACATCATTCTTAACCTTAATCGATTCATCAAGATCATAATCATTCACTGTTAATCATAATAAAAACATACCAAGAAATCATTATAGTCATCTAGTCATATCCTTTCCAGAAATTAAACAAACACAACATGTAACAATAATCAAAGCATCAATTAAACCGGTTAAACAAGCACACAACTAACCAAGGTAGATGGTACGAGGGTTTGATCGTTCACGAGGGCTTGGGGGTACACAAGGCTGCCGTCACACTTGGGAGAGTTCTAGGTTTTCTGTTTGTTCGGAAGGTGTGAAATTGAATGTGTTTCACGTTTTAAAACTCAACTTAACGTGTTGGGCCCTAACTAGGCTTTCGGCGAAACTGGGCCGGCGGAACATATATGTTTCGTCGAGATACACTTGGCGAAACAAAAGCCAGTTTCGTCGAGAGGATGCATGGCGAATCACATTTGATTCGTCGGGTCCTTAATGGGCTTTAGGTCCGTAATGATTTAATCAGTTAAGTTCTCATGCCACAAACAAACACATAACCATACAAACGCGATAACACATACTCATGCAAACATAATGCACTTTATCTTATTACAGCGGGTTTCAGTTATAAGTCAAATAAACAAACGACTAACAGTCACAGTCAACAGTCAAAGTCAACGTGCCTTCAATGCAAAAGTGAGAATCGGAAACTCGAGTTGTCACATTGTAGTATTTGATTTGTGTGATTATTTGGACCCGATCTATGTTATGGTAGCTCGGATCATCGTTTAACCCGGTTTGGTCATGATCATGGATCATGACATAAGGTTGTTTTGAATGTAACAAGGGTTAAAGGGTGAAACTCTACCACACACGAATCATGAACTTATGTAAAAGCGTTTTTACTTGTGAAATAGTGTTTAAAACTAGTAGATCTACGTATCTACAAGCGGCATTTTCAAAGAACCGAGTATCAAAGAAATCATGTTTTCTAAGACTGGATCTTACACTAACAAGAATGATTTTTAGAACACACAAGTGTGTAATCACTTGTGTAGCACAAAGTTTCGACAAAATAACAATTTTTGTAAAATTTACAAGAAGATGTAAAGACGGGGTTTCTTTAAAAGCAAGGTTTTTACGAGATCGGATTGCTTTATATGAAGATCCGCTAAAAGTAATGGGATTTACTTCATAATTTTAGAAGACTACAAGTTCATGTGATTTATGCGATTTACATATTTATTAACTAGTTTGTTGTGTTGAATATTGTTTTGGTTAAATAAGAAAAATGGTTGATTGATTTATAAAAGAAAATGATACGCTTGAAAGAGTGGCCACCTCCAGTTGCAGAGGAAACTCTGGCGAAATTTTTCCAAAAACCTAACACTTAGAATTATTTTCACTATAAGTGTTAGAAATACTTTTCGACATGTTTTCAAAATATAAGTTTCGCTACGACTTTATTTACAAACTAACGGAGGTGGGATTTTCACAAAATTTAAACATAATAAATATATTTAGTAAGTATACTTTTCACAACGTTTCTTGTTAATTATTTTGTGAAGGGTATAAATATTATTTTTAGGGTGAAAATAATATTATCGAACGTTAACGAATCCGAAATAATACGAACGCTTTCACGAAAAATACATAAGTTACACCGGTAAATATTATTACCACTCGATCGTTAAAACGTAACTTACGCATTTTAAGGAAATATTTTTGAACGTGTAATTTTTGTTAAAGTATTATTTTGGGAAAATTATGTGAAATAAAAATATAATATTTTTGGGAAAAATATTTATATTTTGGAGAAAGGATTAAAATATATTTAAGTGAGACTTAATAAAATGTTTCGTAGTTATCCGAACGCACATGTATTAAATCCCCCATCCTTGGGAAGGAAAATAATTACCAAGTATGCACAGGATTTAAACAAGAAATAGTTGTCTAACTATTTCCTAAAACGTAAACCATAAAGCTAAGGCACGGCTGTCCGTCTAATAGAGTTAGTACATGTAGGTCGTTGCACAGCTGCTTGACTTGGAGACATACTTGGTAGAGACGCACCACTGTGAGTTCATGTCCCCCTTTTCTCTTAACTGTTTTCAGTTTTCTAAACTGCGGGGGTGAAATACATGTTACTATGATTACGAATATTTCTTACATGGTATGGTTACCGTAAGGAGGGTTATTATTTAGATCATGTGAATTGGGTAGGCGAAAACTTTAGGTCATTAATCCTCAGGGTAGGACCGAGGGGCAGGAGCGGTAGATCTACTTGGGTGTAGCGAGCCCAACCCCAGGCCCAGCATAACGGACCTGAGGGTGACTTTGTACCCATCGCATAAGTTTGCTAGGTTTGAGCCTTCCTACTTGCACTTCACACATATCAATGGCCTTGCAAACCATTGGTGATCTCTTTTTCCTTATTTGCTACATACCAGGATTTTATACTTACAAAGGTTTTACTTACTCACTACACATGAACTTGCTCAACAATTTTTGTTGATTTTTCCAACTTACATGTATTTCAGGTAATTAAGGATCTGGCATGGTATGATACGTTTTCTCGCTGCGTAAAAGAAATAAGGTCATCCAAGTTTAGGGGTCGTGGCTCTTGCCTGGATGAACCACCGCTTTTAAACTACGTCTACTTTATGGTTGTGGTTTTGAGTTCTGAACTATGTCATTATGTTATTAGGTTGTAACTCCCGTTGCGTGTGTCGGTACTTTAAAAACAATGTTGTGGTACTTTTATATTGAAACTTAAATCAATGGATGATCTTGCATGATTTTATTTTCATATAGATTTGTTATGATTAAGCTATGGTATTAAGAAGTCACACCAAATTAACCACGCTTCCGCAAAGCCAGGGTATGACATACAATGTCTGTCTATCTACTGAACTCTGTCAGCATTTTTCTGATTTGACGGAGAACTGTGCTAACTGTATTTCGTGCATCACTTGAATCAATAAAGTTTTTATGCAATAATGACATGGCATTTAGCAATATATGATGCACATGTATGTATATGGTAATAACTAGAAAGCAGTTCAAGTAATTAGTTGTAAATTTAGCACAGTCATTAAGCACTAATCATTATTTAATAACTGTACGGATGTATGCAAATTTGACAGTTGTCAAAATTTCCTCCCATTTCCATACTAGAATCCCCAAAGGTTGTAATTCCCCGTATGGTTTTTGATGTTCAGCTTTCACTTGGGAGAATGTTAAGCATTTCGCGACATACTTAACAATATCACGTTTCATACTCGGCCACCAATATTTGTCTTCAAGTCCCGATACATCTTAGTAGCCCCAGGCTGGACCGAATATCGTGACTTATGAGCTTCCTCAAGTAACGCGGTCTTGACTTCGCAAAATCGTGGTATCCAAATTCAACCGAATCTCGTCTTGAGTCCGATCGAGTTTTCTTCCATATTTTCGGCTATCCCTTTCATTCTCTCCTTCTTTGGGTCTCCTGCCTCTAGCGACTTCATTTGAGCATCTTGAATCATATCAAGAAGACGAGATGTAACTATTATCCTCATGGACTTTACTTGGATCGGAGGTGGATACTCTTTTCGACTTAATGCATCCGCTACGACATTCGCTTTTCCCGGTGATAAAGGATATCGTAGTCTTTAATAAGTTCCAGCCATCTCCGCTGCCTCATATTCAAATCTCTCTGTTCGAAGAAATACTTGAGGCTTTTATGATCCGAGTAGATTGTACACTTCGTGCCATATAGATAGTGCCTCCAAATCTTTAAAGCGAACACTACCGCTGCCAATTCTAAATCATGAGTTGGGTAATTTCCTTCGTGCGATTTAAGTTGTCTTGATGCATACGTGTTGATGCATATTTTGTCTATCGCCTTCGTCAATTCAAGTCATAGTGAAAAACCGGAAGAAATCCGAGTCGTAGTGAAAAGCCGGAAGGAATCAAGCGCATAATGTCATATTTAGTTAGAAATGGCAAGGTGGCAAACTTGTAATTAATGTGAACTTTCATTAAATAGCCTTGACCATATAAATAGGGGATTATGTCACTAGTTTAGTAAAAAAAGTTCTTGAAAGATTTTAGTAAGAGTTCTTGAAAGAGTTTAGGAGGAGACTTGGAGAGAAGACTTTCTAGAGAGAGAAAGTAGAGAGAGAAAGTTGTGTATTTGTGATTCTTGTACCGTACACGTCAAATTTAGCAATGGAATCACATTAGTAGTACGTTATCGTGTGTTTGGTCACGTTCGTTCACGGATTCCGCACGTGAAACGTTCGTTACACAATCGAACGGCGTCAAAACCGGTCCTACAATTGGTATCAGAGCTAGGAGCTCGATTGCTTGATCAAACACATCGTTTTCGTACTAGATTTCAGCCAATTCAGATCCGATTTCACCTATTTCTTCATCTTCTACCTATTTTTCACGTTTTTCATCGTTTTTCATCAAATTGAATAGGTAAATACGGTCCGTTTCGTCTGATTTTTGGATATGTTGTGCGTATAGACCCGATCTACAACCCTACCAAGTTTCAGCTCGAAACTCCAAGTCGTTTAGGAGTAATCGCGATTTTTCGGTCCGATTTCGCGTCATACGATCAGATCAGTTGTGGACTGCTTTTGTGAACAACTCATGGGTCGCTTATACGAACAAGTGTATGGTTCGCTCAAACAAACAGGTTGCATCGCTCATAGGGCAATTGGTATGGTCCACTCTTAAGTCAATTTTCTTAACCGCTCATTGTGACAAGTGTGGCCCGCTCCTAAGGTTTCAAGTGTGGTTCGCTTTTTAGTCAAATATAACATGTTGGTCCGCTCATTAGTCACCTTCTTCACGTGACTGTCTGATCTTACAGGTTGTCGGCAACATGAAATTTCATCACTGATTAAGTCGGCTACATAAGGATTTAGGAATCATCTTTAATAGTCTACATCAACAATTGGCCCAATCATCGACGTTGATTTGATAAGCATTGTCCAATATTACCGACAAATTGAACAAAGGCCTGTCAAAGTGCTTTAAACAAAGTGCACCGCCCCATTACATCATCGCCCCCACATTGAAAAGTTTGGCCCAATCCAAGTTCTTTACTTCACCGCCCAAATACCATTATTTCACTTGTTGTTGTTGTTGATTGAAGTGCACCGCCCCATTAAGAGATCGGCCCAATCACATTATAGTGACCGCCCCATTTGCTAAAAACAGGCCAACAATCCATGTGACCCAATCTCGGATCTTGGTGCACCGTCATTAATAAACAAAGGCCCAATCCCAGTTAGTTTTGTGTACCGACCCATTAAAAAATATAGTGGACAGTTCATATTGTTTTAAAAAAAAAGTGTGTTGATCTTAAGCATTGAAATTGTGAATTAAATCAAGTGTAACTAAGAGGGTCAGTGCTAACAGTTTTTGAGTGGCTTGGTTAATTAATTCGAATTGTTGACAGCCAGTTTTAGTTGTTTAATTGCAGGTGATCCAAGGTAAATTGTCAAGAATAGGATCCTCGTCCGAGAGAATCCTCACTCGATTTGTTGTTGCCTAATTTTTGTTATTCGATCGAATAGTCGTTTGTTTGTTCGAATTTCATTATTGATTGAGAATTCGTTTTTGTGAATCTTTTATTATCGAATCATGGATACAAATTTCTTTAATATGAATCAAGAGACATTTGATAGAATAAATGTATTAAAGAAAGAATTTGATTCGTTTTCAGGTTATCCAGGAGAAAAAACAAAGAGTATCATTGAAAGGTATAAACATCTTGTTCGCTCAATGTCTGAAAAAGGTATTCGGAAAAATCCAACCGAATGGGTTGAAGGTTTAGCCAATGCCATACCTCAACAAGAATGGGGTACCTATTTGCTGGATTTAAAAAGAACTGGAGAATACTCTAGATTGACAATTTGTCAATTCATTGAGAAACTTGAAGAACAGATGGGGAAAAATGCTGAGAAGAAGAAAAGTCAAATTGGAAAAAGAAGCAGGAATATAGGTATTCAAGTGGAAGATGAACAGATCTCTGAATCAGTATGCTTCAAATGTGACAACTTTAAAACTGACAATGACAAACTATTGAAGGATACGGAAAGTTTGAGATCGGAAGTCGAGAAGTTGAAAGATGAAAAGCAAGCTGATGATAAACTTATTCTTGTTTTGCAGGGAAATTGTGAGAAGTTGAAAACTGAAAATGACAAACTGTTGGGTAATTTGAACAGTTTGACATCAGAAAACAAAGTTTTGAAAGAAAAAGAAAAAGAGTTTGAAAACAAACAGAAATCATCAGAAAATGACGATTTCTGGATAAAGCTGGAAAACAAGAATTTGAAAGCAAATGAGACAAAATTTCAAGAACAGATAAAAGTTTTGGAAAATGAAAAATCTGTTCTTGAAAACATGAAGAATGAGAATGAAAAATCTATCAAGTCTCATCTTGAACGAATTTCTCAGCTTGAAAAAGAAGCTGAGAATTCAAGAATCAAGATTGATGAACTTGAAAAGAAATTGATAGGTTTTGTGACTGCATCAGACAGTTTGAAGTTTCCCTGTCCAAAACCAATCAATTCTATTCCAATAAGTGACGATGTCACAAACTTTGACAATGTCAAAGTTGAAGATTGCGATGAAAAATCTGATGATGTAAATGAAAAATTAGAAAAACAAAAATTGTTTTTAAAATTAAAAGAAAAATTTCAGAAAACTGTTCTACAATCGACTGAAAAAGGTGAATGTTCTAAACAAAGACCTTTGAAGAAGAAAGTGGAACAGAAACAAAAAGATAATAAAAGTTCATCAGATCGATCATCCAATCAAAATAAAAAATTACAAAAAGTAAAAAATGAAAACTCAAAAACTGTAGGTAATTAGTGGTGCAAGTCAGACCACAGTGCTATAGCGTCAAATCCAGCAAATGTAAGGAAAGAGTACCACCAGGCCAAACAGTGTTACGACTTGAATGTTTGGAACAACTGTGGTAACTGGTATGATAACAGAATGTGCTACAGCTGCGGCTATCATGGACATATTGCTGTTAACTGCCAGTACTGGAGTTATGAGACCAGGAGGTGCTTTAACTGCAACATCAAAGGTCACATTGCCCGAGATTGCCTAAGGAGATCGCATGAAAGATTGAGGGCCAATTCTCAGAAAATGGCAAAGAAGATACCAGTCGTTGTCAAGCCCATAGAATTGAAAGCTTCGGGACAAAACGTCAGAGAACAGAAGGTCAAAGAACCTAAAGTTCAAGAAACAAAAGTGAAGCTTTCTCAGGGGCAGAAAGATCGACTGAGGAAAAAGAGAAAGAAAGCGAGAGAATATCTCGAAAAGATTTTGTCCTCGGGTTCACCCGACAGATCGAATAGGAGTGCTGATAAATCGATTCACTCGACAACAAAGTCAAGTAAACCGAATTCATCAGATGCAAATCTGAGGACAAAAGAGGAGAAAAAGAAGGAAAAGGTCGGCGATGAATCTGACGTGCCAAAGTCAGACAAGCCACCTTCAGGCGATGAATCTGACTCATCAAAGTCAGACAAGCCTAAGTCAGGCAATGATTCGGGTATGGTAAAACCAGAAGAGCCATGTGTTGAGGTAAAAGTTGAGAATTCTGATTTAACAATGGATGAGAAAAATTTTCCACCATTGTTGAATAAGAATTCAAAATCACCCAAGGACAGTCAGGCTTGGGTGAAACTTTTCAAATAGAAAAACCTGACTTGCCGGAGCTCCCAGGTTTGTAAGCGTGGAGCATGAATCGGCATCTTTTTAAATCTGTGTTTGAAGGTTTTTGCAGGAATTGCCGGACATCCCAAGATGGTATCGTGGATCATGAATCGGCATCTGTCTAAAATTCTAATCGGTAACGTCAATCAAACAAACGGTAAAAAGGTTTGTTTGTGTTTTTCTTACAAGAGGTATTAGACGAGTTTATGTTTTGCAAGTGGTACAGAGGATTCTGAACTGCAAATGGTAAATCAAGGACATTAATTTGTACTTGGATTTTCCTACTTATGGTTGAAAGACAAGATGATGAAGTAACCCCGTACCTAAAATGTTTGGTAAACAAACTTATATTTTCCGGAAAAACCATTTTGATTAAAACAAACTTAAGTGTTTTGAAATCACAATGGGAAAATAGTTTGTTGTGAGGGGAAGTTCTGATTGTTTACGCCAAGTGGATGGAGAATTGAAGTGATTCTCATCAAGTTGTCAAGTTTGTACAGTTTGTTTCAAATTTTCTCAGAAAATCAAAATTGAAACATATTTTGATTTTAGGGGGAGAAAAATTTTTAAAAAATTAGAAAATTTGAAAATGTCAAAAACATTAAAAATTTAAAAATGAGTTTTGTTGTGAAAAAGAGGTAATGATTGTAAATTAGTGGACTGTCACAGCACGCTAAAGAAATGTAATGTCAAATGTAATAAACGGTCTCACTGATGATGTGACGATAGGTTTTTGTACATTTAGTAGATTTATTCGGGATATAAACCTAAAATTTCAAACTTGTGAAATTCGTGGGGAACACTACTTGGATATATAGGTAACCCCTGAAATCTCGTTTGAAAGGTCTCGTATTCTAATATACTAGGTGTTAATACTCTATGATGTCTGGGGTATTATTCCGGGACTTCTGCTGAACGGTAGTTCTGACCTAGTCCTTGGCTAATACTTTCTGCAAAATGCTTGAAACATAGCATAAAGCCCTCAGCTGATTAGACAATAAAATTGATAATCATCTGTTGTAGCTGAAAAGATCCTCTAAAGGGGACACACTGCTAAGTCGAAGCTGATATCTCTCTGCTGAACGGAAGTTCTGACCTAAGATCCCTCAGTTCTCGCATTTAACCCCTAATTTATGTACAGATATCATTGTAGTATTCTTGCCTGTAAGACTGAATATTGGGATTCTGGATACGGGAGTATATTCAAGAGGTGGGACACATGAATCGAACTAAGTTCATAAAACACTTAAATAGTATCCTGAATAGATTGAAAATTGTATGAAAATTTAAGAGGACAACTATATCGTCAATCAACGTGAATCGTTTAGAACTTAAAATGTCTAAAAGCTTAACGGTGCTTGTGATGTGTCTCAAAAACTGATATGATCCTCTTACACAAACTCACAAAAATATGTTTGTACATATTTCATTTCTGCATTTAATTTATGTCTTTGCATTTATGTTTCATAGTATGAAAAATTCAAAAAGATTTTCGACAACTGATGTTGGAGAGCTGATTTTCAAAATCTCAAAGGCTAAACATGATGAACAGACAGGTTGGTTAATGGTTTGAAATGTTTAAGATAATTCATTAATTTGAAATAGAAATTGGAATGTTTCAAATTTTATCAGTTTTAAATGTGAAAATTCTCAAATGTTTAGCTGATTAATTAAGTTGAATCACAATATTGTTTGTTATAATTGAGTGTTTGAGATGTGCAGGTTTCTTAATCTGTTGATACGTAAAGCCAGGTGTCGATCCCAAAAGCACGGAAGCTTGACGAAAGGGGGAGCCTGAAGAATCTGAAGAAAGAGCAACGGAAGCTGAAGACAGATCCACCGGGATTCTGTTCGAGCAAGAGTATTTGAAGACTCTCACTAAAGATTTCGCCAACATCCAAGGGGGAGTTTGTTAGTGCAGTTGTCTGTCGACTACATCTTTGTTCGAGTTTTAGAGAGAGTGAAAGACAAGTCGCTACGAGTTTCACTACGAGATTGACTACGGCAATATCCAAGGAGGAGATTGTTGATGCATTTATTGTCTATCGCCTTCGTCAATCCGAGTCGTAGTGAAAAGCTGGAAGAAATCAAGCGCATAATGTCATATTTAGTTAGAAATGGCAAGGTGACAAACTTGTAATTAATGAGAACTTTCATTAAGTTGCCTTGACCATATAAATAGGAAATCATGTCATAATTTTAGTAGGATTTTAGAATTAGACTTTGAAGAAGACTTGGAGAGAAGACTTTCTAGAGAGAGAAAGTAGAGAGAGAAAGTATTGTATTTGTGATTCTTGTACCGTACACGTCAAATTTAGCAATGGAATCACATTAGTAGTACGTTATCGTGTGTTCGGTCACGTTCGTTCACGGATTCCGCACGTGAAACGTTCGTTACGCAATCGAACGGCATAAAAACCGGTCCTACAATTTTTTGTCTAACACATGTTAGTCACCGAAGTTGCTGGAACTTGTTTATTTTTTTTTTTAAAAAGTACTCGGTGGTTTTTTGTTTTTTTTTTTGCCCAAAACTCTTAAAAACATGTATATTACATGTGTTATTTAAAAAAAAAAAAATCAGGAGCTTTGAGTTTCCAGAGTTTCTTAAAATTTTTAGGTTTTTTTGTCTAGCATTGGCATATATATATAGGGGGTGGTTCAAATGAAAACCACTTTTATTGTGAAAACTCGAAAACTAACTAAAAAAAGCCTAAAAAACACACAAAAAAAATTTTTTTTTTCAATTTTTTTAATAAAAATAGCTAGTTTTTATATATAAAACAAAACTTTTTTTCAAAAAAAAAAAAAATTGTGTAGTGCACATGTGTAATAATACACATGCGTAGTACACATACACATGTGCAGTATTAAACATGTGCACTACACAAAAAAAATTTTTTTTTTTTTGAAAAATTTTTTTTTATATTAAAAAACTTGCGAAATTTGGTTTGCAAAAAAAAATTAAAAAAAAAAATTTTGTATGTTTTTTTGGCTTTTTTTAATTAGTTTTCGAGTTTTCACAATAACTAGTGGTTTTCAATTGAACCTTCCCCAATATATATATATATATAGGGGATCGCTAAAATGAAAACCACTTGTAGTTGTAAGAACCATAGGAACCACTTTCTAGCCTTTAGATCAACAAGATGAATGGATGAGATTAAAAATAAGAAAAATTAATATTAAATACAATTTGTCTTATTATGTCTTTAATTTTTTAATCCAAAAGGGTAGTTTAGTAAAATAACACTTTTTGTCTTTTTGTCTTTATTATTTTTTAATTACTTTTTTGTCTTATTATATAACTTTTTAGTTTTATTATATTACTTTTTATTTTTTTTAAAGATTTTTTTATTAAAAACAATTTTAAATTCAGATTTTTTGACAAAAAACAATTAATTTTGCGCGCCGGTTTTTTTTACACGCCGTTTTTACGTCCGACTTTTTTACACGTCGTTTTTTTTAACGCGCCGTTTTTAACGCTCCGTTTTTTTAACGCGGCGTTTTTTTAAAGCACCGTTTTTTTTGCCCGGCTTTTCCACGCGCCGTTTTTTACGGCCGTTTTTTTAACGCGCCGTTTTTTTACGTATTACGTTAATTTTTTTTACGTTTTACCGCGCCATTTTTAACGTTTTACGTTTTTTGAAGTTTTTTAACGCGCCGTTTTTCCGAAGTTTTTTAATGCGCCGTTTTTTTACGCGTTTTTACGCGCCGTTTTTTCAAGCGTCGTTTTTTTAAAACGCGCCGATTTTTTACACGCCGTTTTAAACGCGCCGTTTTTTCACTTTTTTTAACGCGCCCTTTTTGTACACTTTTTACGTTTAACGTTAAAAATTTTAAATTTTTACGTTTTACGTAAAACTTTTTACGTTTTACGAAAAACTTTTTACGTTTTACGTAAAAACTTTTTACATTTCACGTTAAAAATTTAAACTTTTTACGTTTTACGTAAAAGTTTTTACGTTTTATGTTAAAATTTTTACGTTTTACGTAAAACTTTTTACGGAAAACTTTTTACGTTTTACGTAAAACTTTTTACGTTTTACATAAACATTTTTTACATTTTACGTTTTTACGTTAAAAAGTTTACGGTTTATGTAACACCCCAAATTCCATGAGAATTTTAATTTAAGCTAGTTATGAACAAGTAAGGATAGTCTTGGTCTTAATAATATACATATTATTCTTGAGGGGCCAAATGTGTAAAGTGGCAAAACTTAAAACATTAAAAGTATAAAAAAAATTAAAAACACACATAGAGTGTGCATGTGTGTATATACGATCGATCAGGGAGAGAGGGTGAGGTGAAACCTTAGTTTCACCAAAATCCATCAAATTGAAGGGGGATTGAAGGGCTAAACTAATGCATGAACCAAGATTTTCGATCACTTTAGCGTTTCTACCATCATGTAAGTCGAATTTTGGTATTTTAATGATGTTTGATCAAGTGAGTTTTGTGTAATATGTGATTATAGTGTAAGATTTTAGCATGAATGTTAGTTATAATGAATGTGTAGATGCCAAAGTATGTTTAATTTTGATTATGATGAATATTGGGGGAAAACCCATTTGCTATAGGCAGGGTGGCGACATGGGTATATACCCATGTCAAATCTTATGCAAATTCGAAAGTGTTATGATTTATGTTATTGGTTTTTGTCAGTTAGATTTAGTATGGTGTGAAGTTATGCGAGTTTTATTTAGATGTTAATGGCAAGTGAGCACAAGAATTAGGAAGATGAACATGAGAATATTTGTACATTATGCGTTAAATGCGAAACCCGCCAAGTGTTTGATAAAATGCCTACAAAGTTTGTGTAAAATAGTTAGTAAATTCGTCACTTTTGACAGTCTTAGATAGTCATCTTGTAAAGGCCGTATCTCATTCGTTATTAGGAGTTAGACAACGAGCCTTATATCGTTGAAAAGGTTGTTTCGCATATTACATTTCATATTTGGCCATAAGAGGCTGGTTATGAGATTAAGTGGGTCAAAACAGCATGAAAAGTTAGTAAATTCGTCACTTTTGACAGCCTTAGATAGTCATCTTGTAAAGGCCGTATCTCATTCGTTATTAGGAGTTAGACAACGAGCCTTATATCGTTGAAAAGGTTGTTTCGCATATTACATTTCATATTTGGCCATAAGAGGCTGGTTATGAGATTAAGTGGGTCAAAACAGCATGAAAAGTTAGTAAATTCGTCACTTTTGACAGCCTTAGATAGTTATCTTGTAAAGGCCGTATCTCATTCGTTATTAGGAGTTAGACAACGAGCCTTATATCGTTGAAAAGGTTGTTTCGCATATTACATTTCGTATTTGGTCATAAGAGGCTGGTTATGAGATTTAGTGGGTCAAAACAGCATGAAAAGTTAGTAAATTCGTTTTGACAGCAAGCTGTTTGGAAGCATTTCAGCTTCTGTGCTGATTTTGTAAAAATCATATAAAATCACAGGAATGTCCGATTGTTACGATCTTTATATGCTTAGAAAGATCTCTGAGTGTAGATCATTTCATATTTGAACACGAAGAATTGAATCAGAAGATAAATGGGTTAAAATGTGTCGTGAACAGCTACTGCGCAGAAAGTTGCTGCACAAATTTTAGTATAAATATTCAGTAAAAATAGTTGTATTGTTATGCACACTTGTATGAATCATGAACTACTGATTTTAATAAATTATTAGTAAGTTATTTGATTGTTTTAAGTGTCTAAAACACTTACCAACTAGTTTATGCATATAATTGCACCAACGGGTCGAAACAGGTTGTTGCTAGAAAATAGTAGAATGGATGTGTAAAAACCAAGGTGTTAAGAAATGGTATGAAATGTTTAACATATGAAGCAAGTTGCCTAACTTAGAAAAGGTTATCATTCTAAGTATGGAATTTTGAAAGAATAACGAACATGATGTAAATACATAATTATGCATGCTAGAAGCTCATGTATGACTGTTGTGATGATGGAATGATAAATTGTTAGATTGATTAGCATTGTAGTATTATGATACATGTTGAACTCGTTAAGCGATTGACACGTGAATAGAAGTGTGATTAGTGATGCGTATGATTATGTATACTAACTATTGAATGGATGTAATGGAATGAGATAATAGGAACGTGTCAAGGAGAGGTCAAGCATAGGAGGATAACGGGTCAAGATAAGGCAAGGTGACAAATACACTTATTGGAGTACTCGAGGTAAGTGAATTTCGATTCACTTTTTAGTAGGTTTAATAGATTTTAATACTTATGTTTACGAAACATCATGAAAGAACATGTAATAATCAGAAGTACAAAGCCAATAATGCCTCATTATTGAAGAAGGTTGTATTTAAGCCGAAAGTAAATTGGTGGGTTTAAATGGGTCGAATTTTATGTGCATATGTTGCGTAATGTAATGAAATTCGTTATGGTTAAGACCTTGGGTAAGAATTTTTAGTCATTATGTAAGGGGAACATTTCCCGGACCATTAGGAACAAGTTTTATATGATTCGGTTGTCGGTTAGTGAATGAACGGATTGTTTCGTGTTAGTGTAGGAAATTTTATAAGTATATGTGTATAGGAATCCAAAGGGCACGTGGGTTGAATCATAGATTGTCTATACTATGTAAAGTTGTGAATGTGACATTCCGGCATAAACCTACATGTAAAAGAAGCTTGTGTATATATTCGTGATTAATTGATTGTGCATAGGAAGGAACATTGGCATGTATGAAGGTACGCATGTATATATATAAGTGTGTATATATATATATATATATATGTGTGTATGTATGTATGATAATAAGTACGTAGGTGTGAATGTATGTGTGAATGAATGTTCAATGCTTAAGACATATGCATGAACGTTATCAAAGTGTTCGAGTATTTATGTTTAGTAATGATGTGCGTTGAGTTGGAATGTAATGTAGGTATGGGATCGTTGGCTTCATGAAGAAATGGAGCTGGATTTGGATAAGAGTATTTAAGAAAGCGCTTGGACAATTCCACGACTACTTTATAGAATGCTCTACGAAATTCTATTATATAGTTTAATGTTGTATGGTATGTTAATGACTAATGGTTTGGTTGTACGTGGTGTCCACAGGTATCGCTTGGGTTTTCTCTACATTTATTGAAGTGAAGCGGACTTAGTTCGAGTTGAGAGCAAGGATTGTACGGGGTAGAATGGTCACATAGTGTAACTCATATAGGTTTTGAAGTATTAATGTTATAAAACGTTATAAATCCGTTTTAATGAATATATGGCATTTCGCATTTGAACCTTCATGTGTTTGATATGTCTATTAAAGAACGAAATTTTTGGGCTCTTGTTTTCCGCTGCGTCGTATTTTAAGTTATTACACGTTAGTCTTACAGGGAATTGTTCTTATTACGAACAGGTAATGCCCGAATTTTGTTAAATAATAGTATGATAATATTACATTTTGGAATGTGTAATTTGGGCGTTACAAGTTGGTATCAGAGCCCTGGTTTGAGGGAAATCAAGTATGAGGAGGCAAATACTTGAACTCAAACCTGTGTGCTCTTGTGACGAGGAACCCGTACAATCCAAGACTCGATCAAGATCTAAAGGTAGAAGCAAATGTAAGTATGAATTTAAGTATGTTTATGAAGAAACTAACATTATGTTGTGTGTAAGATAAGCATAGTTGTTTGGATAAGGATGATCCACGACTGTGGTCTCGGACTGACACCAAGGCATGTAATAAGACCATTGCCCAGGTACGTAAATTTTGCATATGGGTGCATGTAATGCTAAAAGTTATCGAGTGAAGGAAAATTTTAATGAAATATAATAATATAATGGAAACGAAGTTATGAAAATGTTACACGTGCCGAAACCTAATTCTTTGGACATAAGGTGACGATTACACGAAGACACGAAACTAGTATGTGGATTGTGTACCTGGCCAGTACACAAGAAACATAAGACGTTCGTGAGACCGTAATGATTGTTACAGGTATGTCCGATAGGATTTGGTAGCGGCTGGGTGTGTGGGTGAAATGGGTAGTAAGACTCTCGGGAGGTTGAGAGTACTATGTAAGGGTGAAAGGTATAAGTGATAAGAATGAAATATTGAGTCCATAAGAAAGTATGGATTGACAATGTATGAATGCAATGTTTGAATCCGCAAGACGGATTCAAGGATGAAAGATATGAATGCAATGCTTGAGTCCGCGAGACGGATTCAAGGATGAAAGATGTGAATGCAATGCTTGAATCCGCGAAACGGATTCAAAGAATGAAAGATACGAATGATGCAAATCCCTTGCGGATTTGGTTATGCTAAAGAAGGTTATGATAAGCTATGCAAATCGACCGGTTCAAGTTGAACAAGTCGAGTAAGGATAGGGTACCATCCGTTTAGAACAGGTGGTCGTGAATGCAATAATAAATGTATGAAGCTCAACCCGTTATACGGATATAACGAAATATTTATGTTGAACACAATTAACTCGATTTTACCGAGGTGTAAGTGGTATGCTTGAATCTCATTATGAGAATATATGCCATTACCCATTTAATTAGATACTCGAATGCGTAAAAGAAATGAAAGTATATAAGCGAATGGAACTAAAATGTTGGTGTTGTAAGCGAAATAAGTATTATGACTAACCTTTAAAACGGGAAGGGTAAAAATTTGCAAGAAAACACTGGAACAGTGAAGCTATGAGGTCGTAAGCATGTTTGAATTGAAAAAGAGTACAAACGTGTACTTCGATACGCATGTATATAATAAGAAATAAGTGGCAGTTGACCTTGAAAAGTCAAACTGCAGAAGCTGAGAAATAATTTGGTTTCAAACCAAGGGAGTGCTAGAGAAGAAAGGAAATGTGTAGTGTAGTACACCAAATGAGTTAAAGAATTACGAAATAATGATTATGTGTTTACCCGCAAGAACGGGTCAAACAATGAGAATGATATATATATATATATATATATATATATATATATATATATATATATGTATATATATATATATATGTATATATATATTAAGAAATGGTCATGTATTGACCCGTTATGAATAAGCTTAACACACTAATGCTTTAAAAAGAATCTTGGAAGTAGTAATATGTAAACAAGGAGAAGTAATAAACATCATGTTTAAATGAACTTGAATGAAATGTGATAATCCCCAATTTTATAATGAGTATGGCAGATATCATAGTGTGATAAACCTATCTAGGTCAGTGAAAGAATGTTCATAAGCGAAAGCTCGTCACACGGATGAACGAGGTCAATACGAAACATGGTATGGATGGGGACGAAGAGGACCGACTCGTTGCTGCATGTTCAAGTACTGCACCAAGGTAGTAAGGTTAGCAAATTATTTAATATATGAAGGTACGATGCTCGAATCCCTCAAACCTACGCTCTCGTGAAAGTGTGTTCGTTTCTAAGCGCCACGTGTCACACCCCCAAAATCCACCTGCGGATAACACCCGCTTTGAGGGCGTGACTGACCAGGATCCAACCACCAATTATACTAAGCATTGGTTAATAGTAAAGTAAAATGTTATCTCGAGTAGTTTAGCAACATCTTAGCTTAAGTTTGATAGTAAGTTTAAACAAAACAGCGGAAGCATAAACCAAACAGTTTTAAAAGACAGTTCATGGTTCAAGATAAATAAAACCCAACACACGGGTTTTGACGATCACTACACATTCCCAAGCAGCAGCTCCTCAGTCACTGGTTACCTGCAAAGCATGCAGTAAGGGGTCAACAATAATGCTGAGTGAGTTCACTAGTAGTCCAGTTTTAAATACCAAAAACTTGTTTCACCAGTTAATTTATCCGTTTATACGTGCCATGGGGAGCTACCCCAAAAGTTAGCGACTAAACTGTTTTTCCAATACCGAACACTAGGTAACCGTTTGCGTTTCCGCAGGATGCCCCGATGTCAATGTTCTATCATCATTGACGGATGCCTGAGTACATTAGTTCACGACCGATCCCATACCATGGCACGGTGTGAGGTTGGTAAAACCTAAATAGCGCTATCAACTAATAACCCGTTCGCCTGGCCCCGGCGACTAATCGGTATTATGTAGTAGGGACTTGAGTGATAGAGTTGCGTTTAGTGTCGTTTGGTTGCATTTCGTATAAACAGTAATTAACTAAAAGGTTTCCCAATGACAAGGGAAGGAAAAGTAAGTTTGTTCCCAGTAACTAGGGAAGGAATGTAAATGGTATCCCCTTTTCAAGGGAATAGGGTTGTTTTAGTCTCGTGTCCCAAACCACCGGGACGCATGCTTTTAAGTTGTGAACTCACCTTGGGTTGCTCGGTAGATTATTTTACCCGGTCAAGTATGTTGGTCACCACGTCCTAGCATGGTTACCAAGTATGGGTCAAGTTGGATACAAATAAACACATAGCGAACACGTACGGCAAACACATATAGCAAACACGTATAACATGCGTAACAACAAACAGTTGGGTTATTGGGTCAGCCCTAAACATACAATCAGCAGCAACAACACGTAGCCCAGTCAACAGAAAGCCCAACAGTCAAAGCCCAATAACACCAAAATAGCCCAGTCGAGACAAGGGTGGTTGCGACTCGCAACCGAGGTTACGACTCGCAACCGAGGTCTCGGTTTATCACGTTTTGGTTACGAGTCGCAACCAGAGGTTCCGACTCGCAACCGGCGGTTCCGACTTGACAGCAGTGATTACGACTCGCAACCGGATTCGACTCGTGTTGATTGCGACTCGCAACGTGGAGATCTCGACAAAACTCGCTGTGGTCTCGAGTCGCAACCAAAGGTTGCGACTCGCAACCGTGATTACGTGCACTGAAGATCTTCTAGAACCTGACATGTACTAACAATGATATTGCATTTTCATGAAACATAGTACTATCCACACTAAACATGTCTGTTTGTCTATTTTGTGTCTAAATCAGATCAAACAAGGCATATTCAAAATATTTAAGTGACATTCATGCTGTTCATCATCATATTCATATAACATTCAAGCAATTATTTATGAACATTCAAACCCCATTTATCAACAATCCAACCCAAAATCCTGTTTAAACCTTCTATATACTTCTCGGACAATATCAAAGCACACAAACAAGATTCATCCTATAAACCCAAACATTTATGCCTAAAACCTCCTAACCAACCCTTACTACAACCGAATAGTAAACCTTTAAACACAAAACCGGATCATTTTCATTAAGACACAAAATCATTTCAAGCAACCACTTTTATCATCAAACAAGCATTTTATAGCAACAAACATCAACAATCAAGCACTATCAAGCATTTTAGTAACAAGACAAACAAGCAAAACAACTATGAAGATATTCATGCTAACCGGTTGGAAGTAGGGGTACAAGGAATCAATGAACCAAGCTCCAAATGATGATCTCGAGCTAGAATCCGAGAGTGATCTTGTTACCGGTTGATCCGAGGAAGAAGGAAAGGAGAGGAAATGAGGGTGTTGTGCTAGGGTTTTGGAGTTAGAGAATGAGGGTGAGTGAGAGAAGTGTTGGTGAAAATGGTAAAATGAAAGAAGTTGGCCGATTATATAAGGGTAAGGTTAAAGGTTGTTTCTGGCCCAAACCGGCCCAAACCGGCCCACGTTCACTGTTCACTCGAGACCACTCCGGGTCTCGAGTCGGGTTCTAGGGTCTCGGCTCACATATACATAACACACACATATATATATATATATATCCATATACTTACATACACATAGCATGTAACAACGAATAGTTTCATGAATTTTTCATTTAATAAAATATACGTACACACACGTTACATCGAAAGATTGTCCGGGAAAACCCGAGGTGTCACACCACGCAAGTAAGTGATTTAAGGATTTCGAGCTATGCTTTTAGATGAAAACGGAAATGGGTTATGCATAAATTACTATTATAACCTGGGTTGGGACGTTATGGGATGTTAGGGAAGGTTTCGGGACTGCCCGAGACCATTTCTGGTTTGAAAAAGGACCCGGGAACAAAAAAATTTTGGTCAAACAGCGTCTGCACACCAGAGAGCCCGTCGGCGACGGCCTTTATGCCGTCGGCGACGGCACCCCTCCACCTGACGCGCTAACTGTCTGTCTACGGGAAATGTTTAGCGAAGGGACCTTCCCGAGCCCGTCGGCGACGCACCATGTGCCGTCGGCGACGGGTCCCCCCCGCCCCCTTATCTGCTTATGCTGAAATTGTTTGTTTATTAGGCTAAGGTCCTTAATTCATTTCTAGCATTCATTAAACATTAGGAACACCCCAAGTTGACTATGAAGCTAAGAAATTCAAGACAACTATCATGTTTTAATGATGTATGTGCGGGAAGTTATGTATGCGAATGAATGAAATAAGTAACACGTCTAGAAGGTTTGTAAAGAAAGATTGGATGAGTTTATGAAAATTTTACACTATCATTGAAAAAGTACCTCCATATGAATAGGTATGATATGTTTAATATGTACGAATGAACGAGATTGTATGCGGAAATGAATAAATTAATGATGACTAGGGATTGGTTTTCGCAAGGAAGTTTGAAATCTTGATAAGTATGAATAATATATCAGGATGCTAGTTTCAAATTATGGACTATGGGATCTGTGATTAGGTAAATTCTCACAACATGCTTATGTAAGTCGTCCAATGTAACTTGAATGAGTGAGGGAACGAAGAATAAAACTAGACGGGTTGTAGAAGAAAAGAAAGAGGTTTCGGGGACGAAACCTTCTTTAAGGGGGGTAGATTTGTAACACCCCAAATTCCATGAGAATTTTAATTTAAGCTAGTTATGAACAAGTAAGGATAGTCTTGGTCTTAATAATATACATATTATTCTTGAGGGGCCAAATGTGTAAAGTGGCAAAACTTAAAACATTAAAAGTATAAAAAAAATTAAAAACACACATAGAGTGTGCATGTGTGTATATACGATCGATCAGGGAGAGAGGGTGAGGTGAAACCTTAGTTTCACCAAAATCCATCAAATTGAAGGGGGATTGAAGGGCTAAACTAATGCATGAACCAAGATTTTCGATCACTTTAGCGTTTCTACCATCATGTAAGTCGAATTTTGGTATTTTAATGATGTTTGATCAAGTGGGTTTTGTGTAATATGTGATTATAGTGTAAGATTTTAGCATGAATGTTAGTTATAATGAATGTGTAGATGCCAAAGTATGTTTAATTTTGATTATGATGAATATTGGGGGAAAACCCATTTGCTATAGGTAGGGTGGCGACATGGGTATACTACCCATGTCAAATCTTATGCAAATTCGAAAGTGTTATGATTTATGTTATTGGTTTTTGTCAGTTAGATTTAGTATGGTGTGAAGTTATGCGAGTTTTGTTTAGATGTTAATGGCAAGTGAGCACAAGAATTAGGAAGATGAACATGAGAATATTTGTACATTATGCTTTAAATGCGAAACCCGCCAAGTGTTTGATAAAATGCCTACAAAGTTTGTGTAAAATAGTTAGTAAATTCTTCACTTTTGACAGCCTTAGATAGTCATCTTTTAAAGGCCGTATCTCATTCGTTATTAGGAGTTAGACAACGAGCCTTATATCGTTGAAAAGGTTGTTTCGCATATTACATTTCATATTTGGCCATAAGAGGCTGGTTATGAGATTAAGTGGGTCAAAACAGCATGAAAATTAAGTAAATTCGTCACTTTTGACAGCCTTAGATAGTCATCTTGTAAAGGCCGTATCTCATTCGTTATTAGGAGTTAGACAACGAGCCTTATATCGTTGAAAAGGTTGTTTCGCATATTACATTTCATATTTGGCCATAAGAGGCTGGTTATGAGATTAAGTGGGTCAAAACAGCATGAAAAGTTAGTAAATTCGTCACTTTTGACAACCTTAGATAGTCATCTTGTAAAGGCCGTATCTCATTCGTTATTAGGAGTTAGACAACGAGCCTTATATCGTTGAAAAGGATGTTTCGCATATTACATTTCATATTTGGTCATAAGAGGCTGGTTATGAGATTTAGTGGGTCAAAACAGCATGAAAAGTTAGTAAATTCGTTTTGACAGCAAGCTGTTTGGAAGCATTTCAGCTTCTGTGCTAATTTTGTAAAAATCATATAAAATCATAGGAATGTCCGATTGTTACGATCTTTATATGCTTAGAAAGATCTCTGAGTGTAGATCATTTCATATTTGAACCTGAAGAACTGAATCAGAAGATAAATGGGTTAAAATGTGTCGTGAACAGCTGCTGCGCAGAAAGTTGCTGCACAAATTTTAGTATAAATATTCAGTAAAAATAGTTGTATTGTTATGCACACTTGTATGAATCATGAACTACTGATTTTAATAAATTATTAGTAAGTTATTTGATTGTTTTAAGTGTCTAAAACACTTACCAACTAGTTTATGCATATAATTGCACCAACGGGTCGAAACAGGTTGTTGCTAGAAAATAGTAGAATGGATGTGTAAAAACCAAGGTGTTAAGAAATGGTATGAAATGTTTAACATATGAAGCAAGTTGCCTAACTTAGAAAAGGTTATCATTCTAAGTATGGAATTTTGAAAGAATAACGAACATGATGTAAATACATAATTATGCATGCTAGAAGCTCATGTATGACTGTTGTGATGATGGAATGATAAATTGTTAGATTGATTAGCATTGTAGTATTATGATACATGTTGAACTCGTTAAGCGATTGACACGTGAATAGAAGTGTGGTTAGTGATGCGTATGATTATGTATACTAACTATTGAATGGATGTAATGGAATGAGATAATAGGAACGTGTCAAGGAGAGGTCAAGCATAGGAGGATAACGGGTCAAGATAAGGCAAGGTGACAAATACACTTATTGGAGTACTCGAGGTAAGTGAGTTTCGATTCACTTTTTAGTAGGTTTAATAGATTTTAATACTTATGTTTACGAAACATCATGAAAGAACATGTAATAATCAGAAGTACAAAGCCAATAATGCCTCATTATTGAAGAAGGTTGTATTTAAGCCGAAAGTAAATTGGTGGGTTTAAATGGGTCGAATTATGTGCATATGTTGCGTAATGTAATGAAATTCGTTATGGTTAAGACCTTGGGTAAGAATTTTTAGTCATTATGTAAGGGGAACATTTCCCGGACCATTAGGAACAAGTTTTATATGATTCGGTTGTCAGTTAGTGAATGAACGGATTGTTTCGTGTTAGTGTAGGAAATTTTATAAGTATATGTGTATAGGAATCCAAAGGGCACGTGGGTTGAATCATAGATTGTCTATACTATGTAAAGTTGTGAATGTGACATTCCGGCATAAACCTACATGTAAAAGAAGCTTGTGTATATATTCGTGATTAATTGATTGTGCGTAGGAAGGAACATTGGCATGTATGAAGGTACGCATGTATATATATAAGTGTGTGTATATATATATATATGTATGTATGTATGATAATAAGTACGTAGGTGTGAATGTATGTGTGAATGAATGTTCAATGCTTAAGACATATGCATGAACGTTATCAAAGTGTTCGAGTATTTATGGTTAGTAATGATGTGCGTTGAGTTGGAATGTAATGTAGGTATGGGATCGTTGGCTTCATGAAGAAATGGAGCTGGATTTGGATAAGAGTATTTAAGAAAGCGCTTGGACAATTCCACGACTACTTTATAGAATGCTCTACGAAATTCTATTATATAGTTTAATGTTGTATGGTATGTTAATGACTAATGGTTTGGTTGTACGTGGTGTCCACAGGTATCGCTTGGGTTTTCTCTACATTTATTGAAGTGAAGCGGACTTAGTTCGAGTTGAGAGCAAGGATTGTACGGGGTAGAATGGTCACATAGTGTAACTCATATAGGTTTTGAAGTATTAATGTTATAAAACGTTATAAATCCGTTTTAATGAATATATGGCATTTCGCATTTGAACCTTCATGTGTTTGATATGTCTATTAAAGAACGAAATTTTTGGGCTCTTGTTTTCCGCTGCGTCGTATTTTAAGTTATTACACGTTAGTCTTACAGGGAATTGTTCTTATTACGAACGGGTAATGCCCGAATTTTGTTAAATAATAGTATGATAATATTACATTTTGGAAGGGAGGCTGGTGCTTGTCGCCGGAAATCGGAGGGGGGGGGGGCGTTCAGTTCTGTAACAATGGGGGCGTTGGGTGGTCAGATCTCCGGCTCCAGTCGCCGGTTTCTTCACCGATGGGAGAGAGAGAGAGAGGAATGAGGTAGCAGATTTTTGGTGTGTGTTGTCTGTAGATATTATCGAGTGGAGAGGATGAGTAAATTAGGTGGGTGTTGTTTTAGGGTTTTCAAAAATTGAACAAAGGAAGAGCAGAGGGTTTTCAAAAAAATTGAAGAAAGGAGAGAGACTACTACAACTATTAATGAGGAGATGGAGTTTTTAAAATGGTGGAGGAGAGAGACTACTGACAACTATTAATGAGGAGAGAGGGTGGGGAATGACATTTGGGGTGTCATAATATCTAATTGGTTGAGATTGGTTCTCACGGTTCTTACAACTAGAGGGGGTTCTTATTTTAGCGGCTCCCTATATATATATATATATATATATATATATATATATATATATATATATATATATATATATATATATATATATATATATATATATATATATATAGGATCGCTAAAATGAAAAGCACCTCCAGTTGTAAGAACCGCGGGAACCACTTCTTGGCCATTAGATCTTAAAAATGGATGGATGAGATTAAAAGTAATTAAAAGTAATATTAAATTTTTTTGTCTTATTATGTTTTTAATATTTTAATCTAAAAGGGTATTTAAGTAATTTTGTTTTTTTTGTCTTATTGAGTTTATTGTTTTTTATTACAATTTTGTCCTATTACATTAATTATTTTTTTCTAAATCAGATTTCTTTATTAAACAAATATTTTGAAATCAGATTTTTTCATAAAAAAAAAAATTACGCGCGTTTTTTTACCACCCGTTTTTTACGCGTGTTTTTTTACGATCTGTTTTACCCTCCGTTTTTCACGCCGTTTTTGCGACCGTAGTTTTTATGTGCCGTTTTTTAGGCCCGGTTTTAGGCGCCGTTTTTTGCCGCCCCGTTTTTTACGTCACATTTTTTACAAGCCGTTTTTGCGCCCCATTTTTTACGTCCCGTTTTTATGTCCCGTTTTTACGCGCCGTTTTTTTAAGCCCCGTTTTTTTCACGCCGTTTTTGCGACCGGATTTTTACGTGCGGTTTTTTATTCCCGGTTTTACGCGCCGTTTTTACACTTTTTACGTTTTACGTTTTACGATTTACGTTAACCTTTTTAGACTTTTTACATTTTAAGTTTTACGTTAAACTTTTTACGTTTTACGCTAAAAATTTTACGTTTTACGTTAAAAATTTTACGTTTTACGTTTTACGTAAAACTTTTTACGTTTTACGTAAAACTTTTTACGTTTTACGTAAAACTTTTTACGTTTTACGTTTAAAATTTTACGTTTTACGTTTAAAATTTTACGTAAAACTTTTTACGTTTTACGTAAAACTTTTTACGTTTTACGTTAAAACTTTTTACTTTTTACGTTTTACGTTAAAACTTTTTACGTTTTACGTTAAAACTTTTTACGTTTTACGTTTTACGTAAAACTTTTTACGATTTACGTTTTACATAAAACGTTTTACGTTTATGTTTTACGTAAAACTTTTTACGCTTCACGTTTATACGTTTTACGTAAAAAGTTTACGGTTCACGTTAAAAAGTTTCCGGTTTAATTTTTTTTTTTACAAAAATTTTTTTACGCAAAAACGAACGCACCCAGAAATCGCAAACTCGAGAGGTGTCTCAGATGTATTGTTATTATCATCGACTGGGGGGGGGGGAGGAACCAACAACATCAAAACAAAGTGTATCTCGAAAAAAAGTGGTTTGGCTCAGATTATCCGATAATCAAAAAGGCTGCAAAAGTGGGGTTGCAGGTTTAAAAAACCTACCCTCCGCCATTTTTTCCGCGCCATCATCATCTAAATTTACGTTTTTTTTCATCATCGCCGCCCAAATCGACCATATCAAAACCCACATAATCAAAAGGTAACCATGCCTTGATTTCGATATCTGTTCAAACAAAACCCAACGAAAGGTAACCTGTTCAAACATTCAAAAAGTTCACAAATCACCAAAAATCACTATCCAAAAAAATCAATATCCAAAAATCACTGTTGTGATTCAAAAATCACTATCCAAAACATTCAAAATTACTGTTGTGATTCGAAATCACTATCCAAAAAATCAGTGTTCGAATCTAGCAAAAAGCACCAACAAAACCCAGCAAAAAACCCACAAACAGATCAAAAAGCACCAACAGATCAAAACCAACAACAAGAAATACCAACAGATCAAATACCAACAGATCTAAACCCACAAAAATTCAAACCCACAATTTTTAACAGATCAAACCAAAAATTCAAACCCACAAAATTCAAACCTGCATCCCGCTTCACCGGCTCAGCCACCGCCTCCCCCCCCCGGGCTCAACCACCATCCCCAACGCCACCGCCACCAACCCCAACGCCACCACCACCAAACACCAGTCACAAAGGGGGCGGCGGAGAGGAAAGGGAGGCAGAAGATGCCGCCGGAGAGCAGCCACCACAACCGCCTGTCGCCGCTGCAGACGGCCGCCGGAACAACGGCGCCTCCACCGTCATTTCTCCCTCTCTGCCCTCCGATCTCTTTCCTCTGACGGTGAGGAACCCGGTTGTGTCCGCCGGTTAATGAACAGGGGGAGGGGCTGAGGTATTTGGGGGTGGTGGCTGATCACCGCCACCGTCTCTCTCTCTCTCTTCGCTTGACGTTGGAAGCTCACCGCCACCGCCACCGGAAAAAAAGAGGGAGTACCGGCTGACATCCGGCTCCGGTCTTTGGTGAGATGAGGGAGGAAGCAGAGGGGTAGGTATTTGGGAGATGGAGTTCTTGCCGGTGTGTGGAGGGTTTGGTTATAAAATGAGAGAGATGGGTTTCAAAAATGATATATTGGGGGGTTAAAAAGGTAGAGAGAGGTAGTTTGACAATAATAAATGAGGAAAGAGGTAGGAAATTGACATTTGGGGTAAAAGACCAAAATGCCCTTTCAGTTGGCACAATGTTATTGGTTGAGAGTGGTTCTCGCGGTTCTTACAACTGGAGGTGGTTCCTATTTTAGCGGCTCCCTATATATATATTGTTAGTGTTGTATGTCTATTGACTTCGTCTTGTATCGAGTCATGTAATGTAATAGGATAGGATAACCAGTGCTCGAGTTGCTAGAAACTGATTTTAGTGGATATGTTTGTAATTCCGCTTGAAAGTGCCAGAGACCATTTCAAGCGAAATCACCTTAATGCTAATTCCGCTTGAAAGTGTCAAATGCATGTTCAAGCGAAATTAACATTCTAATTCCGCTTGAATGTGTCTTGGTTCATTTCAAGAGGAATCACAACCACTATATATAGGAGCATGTCCGTTTCATTTGAAGCGGAATTAGATCTTGTATTCGGTAACGAAGTGCTGCCGAATTATCTCCAGGTGCTGTAATTCTATCAGATTAATACAAGAGACATTATAATTACATCGAGCGTCCGTTTCATTGATTCAGCCTTTGATTCGGATAAACAACTCTTCTGATCGACTCATTCGGGTCACACAACGATCCTACAAGTGGTATCAGAGCTCAGGAAGAAGAGTTCAGCTTGATTGCATCTATTTTCTAACTTCTACACCTTCTTTTTCAAATTAGACAAGATTTCACGGTCAAATTGGATTGAATTTTTTACCGTACATGCGAAACAATGTTTTAACAAAGCCTTGAGAGTTTCAGACTAAAAGTGACAAAAATGGACCAAAGACTTAATTCCGCTTGAACGAACATTCTAATTCCGCTTGAAATGTTCAGTTGATTTCGCTTGAAAAGTACTATTCCGCTTGAAATTAGCAAGTTATTTCGCTTGAAAAGTCCATCTGATTTCGCTTCAAATCCTTATTTCGCTTGAAAAAGTTCAGCTGATTTCGCTTGAAAGTGGATTTCCACTTGAAGTTGTGATTTCGCTCCAACGTGTCATCTAAGTGATTTCTCTTGAAGTCTTATCTCGCTTGAACAAGTGATTCCGCTCCAAAAGTGATTTCGCTATTCCGTTTGAAAGTGAAATTTTGTGTAGAGATCATTTCACGTCAACCGAGTGTCAGTCTGTTTCAGATTGTTTGATATTGTTTGTACTGATTGTGTTTGTTTGACTGTTTGTCTCCAGGTTATTCAAGAATTTCAAACCATGGCTGAAGAATTCTACAACACGTTTTTCAACGCGTTTACATCCGAATCTTCCGAGATTACAACCGTTACACCAAAAACCATCACAAAAGCGATCAATGAGAACATCAAGCATGATAATTTCTACGGAACACACTCAAAGCCACCAACTCTTGAAAGTATTGAAGATTATACTTGGTGGAAAGAGCGGTTTATCAACTGGGCAAAAGCGTATGCACACGAAAGCTGGTTCTATCTGGAGTTTGGATATGAACGACCAAAAGATGATAAAGTTGGTTCTGTCTGGAGTTTGGACATTCAAGAAATTATCCAAAGATGATAAATCCGAATTTGCAGCTGAACCGAGAATGATTGCTTTGATCCAGTCGGCAATTATAAATGACATTTTTGCATTGCTTAACCATGATGGGTCATCGAAATCTGTTTGGGAAGCTTTACGAGTTAAAGCTGAGGGGGGTAAACAGATTAAAAAGAACAAAATTGCTTTATTAAAGAAAGAATTCGATCTGTTTGATAGCATTAAAGGAGAGTCTGTGAGGCAAATGATAGAAAGATTTTGTCACCTAAAAATTGAACTTGAACGTTTTGAGATTGTGAAAACAAGAGAGGAAATTATTGATAAAGTCATAGAAGCGTTACCACGAGCTGATCAGTGGCAAACGTTTGTTTTTATTTTGAAAAATGATGCTTTGTATGACACAATTTCTCTTGATACATTATTTGAAAAGATTGAAACTCATGAGCTTCAATTGCAGAAACAGAACAAGATGAGCAATTGTTCACATCAACAGAATGTTGGCTTGTACTACAAAGGTAATTTACCTTCGGTGAAAGCTGATAGTTCACCAAAGACAGCATTTAGTGGTGAAAGAACAAAAGAACCTCAGATAAGCTCATCAAGCTACAATCCGGGTTATCATTCATCAGCTTCAAAAGCTAGTTCTGAAGAAGCAGAGGAGATACTGTGCAACATTGCTCTCAAGTTGAAAAATTCTCCAGCAATGAGCATCAATGCAGCTAAGCAGCAAATGAGTTTTCTTGCATCTGTTCTGGAATCATATGAAGGTCTTGTAGCTGGAAAAATTGGAAACTCAGAGTTAACCAAAGAAGACTATGACCAGATTGATCCGGAAGAGATGGAACTCATTGACATCCACTGGTGTTTAGCTGGTTGCATCTGCATAGCTCAGAGATATATGGAAATTACTGGGAAACAATCTCTTGGAGGTGCATCAACAAAACTTGGATTTGACAAATCCAAAGTGACCTGCTTCAAATGTAAGCAGAAAGGTCAATTCAAGAGAGAATGCATTAATTCTGCAGTTGGTGGAAATGAACATCCGTTCAATGATGATTACTACCAAAAAGCGATCTACCACATAAGCAGAGAAGAGCCGAAAATGATCGAAGATAAACCCAGAGAGAAATCTAGAGCTTGTGCAGTAATACATCATGATGAAGGTTTTGATTGGAGCCAGATTTGTCCAGAAGAAGATCGTTTGGAAAATATAATAACAACTCATGGCAGAAAACCATCAAAAAGTCAACATTATGTTTTTGTTGTAGAAATCAAAAATGAAAACAAAGAAGAAAATGTTGTTGATGAGGTCAAAGAGAAAACCAGAGAAGAGATTTTGAATGAGAAAACTTATCGAGAAAGAAACATTGCTTTGAACAGAATTAATGAAATGCAAGAAGAGTATGAGAGTGCTGTCAGCAACAAGAGATGGGATAAAAAGAGAGAGTGTTATGTCAACAGAGAAGGTGAACCAGTTGTTCCGAAGAAAGACATAATTTTTGAAGATGTTCTTCTCATAATTCCTTCATCGGTTGAATATTATAGAAATGTTCTAAAAGATTACACGTATGCAAAAAGGCATGAAAAGGAAATCAAATATGCCATGACATCGTGTTTGAGAAAGAGAGATGAAGAGAGAATGAAGAAGAGTGTTGAAGAAATGTTGATCAACTTGAAGAAAGCTGATGAAGAAGTAAAAGCTGAAGTTGTTCAAGTTGAGGTTGAGAAGAAAGTTGAAGTTGTAAAAGTTGAAGATTTGGAAGTTGTTGAGACAGAAAAGATTGAAGAAAAAGTTGAGGTGAATGAAGAAGTTGAGAAAGCTGTTACTGAAGAACAGCAGGTTGTAGAAGATGAGAAGAAAATTGAAAGTTTGACTGAGGTAAAGATTGAGAATTTGAAGTCTGCTAGTGATGAAGGTGTTGTTGATGAGAAGAAGGAAGAGCTACAGCAGACAGAGGCAGCTGAAAACACCGAAGTGCCAATCACTGAGGTAAATTCTGATTCTGAAATCTTAAAACCGATTCAACAGTGCAAGAAATGCATGGAAACATGCAGAGCTTGTACTGAAAAAGATGAGAAGTTTATAACAAGAGATCTTGAATTCACAAAAATCGAAAACATTTTCAAAGAAAAATGCAAAGAAATGTTAGAAAACGAAAAAGTTTTAAAAGATAATGATGAAAAACTTTTAGAAAAATATGAAAAATTAGAAAAAGAAAATGAAGTTTTGAAAGAAAATCTTTTGAAAAAGACAGAAGAATGTGACCAAAAGGAAATTGTTTGTCAAGAAATAAAGAAAGAATATGATTCAATAAAACTGGCATATCACATTACAAAAGAATCATATGAAAAAGTGAAGAATGAAATGAAATTTGCTCAATCAAGAATGAATTATTTATCTGAAACAACTAAAGAGCTTAAGCGAATGTATGAAATAAAACAAGGTGTTGTTAATTCCAATATTGAGGATGTTGCTAAGCTAAAGCGACAGATTGCTGATTTAGAACCGGACAACAACAAGTTAAAAAGTTATCACGTGTCGTCATATGTGCTTGAAAGAATTTTCAATATAAAACCGGGAGATGGTGAGTCTGAGCAAAACAAGAAAGGCATTGGCTCAGAGTTCCATCAAGTTCCACCACCGGAAAAGTTTGCATTTTATGATGACGAAAAGGTCGAAAAAGCTTTCAACTTGGTAGATCAACTGCCAGACAACAATGACGCAACCTATTCCAAATCTGATGATTCTAGTGATTCAGAGGTGGTAGGTAAGGTCGTTGAAAGTGTGTTGAGAGAAGAGTCAGTTGAAACAGGTAATTCTGAATCACATGATGAAAATGAAGGTAATTTTCATGATGGATATCTGAAAAACACAAAATCCGAGAAAAATTTGAATGATGATTCAAAAGGATTGGTTTATACCATGATTGGATCAGACAAATTATTCTTAGATGTTGTATTCCCAATTCAGAATGTGATTTCAGAAAAGATTGACAAAGTTTTCAAAATGGTTGAAATTGAAAAATCTGAAATTTCAAATTTTGCTGCAAAAGGTCAAAAAACTTTTTATAACAAACCGGGTTTCAAGAAGAAAAACATGAAGTTCCAAGTTCTCAAACAAAGATGAATTTTGTTCATGCAACAACGTCAGAAGAAGAGAAAGAACTAAAATTTAGACGACAATCTAATGACGAGTTCTTAGCTCAAAAGAAAGAGCAATAACCACATGTCAAATATGTGTTCAATAGAATATGTTTCAAATGTGATCAAACAGGACATCTTGCACGCAAGTGCCCGAATCTGAAACTTGTTGATGTTGAAATGAAAAAGAAGTCTGATAATGTTCAAAAACAAAAATCTGAGAATGTGAAACAAAGGTCCACCAGATTTGATTCGAAACAAACTTGGAGGTACAATACAAACAAGTTTGCTTCAAATCAAAGTTGGAAATCAAACCAGAATAGGTTCGATTCAAGACAGACCTGGAATTCTCACACACCCAGATTCAGAACAACACAAAGTTGGAAAACATCAGTTGATATGACAAAACCCCAACAGTTTTGTAAACCAAATGTTGTTCAAAATGAAAATGTTCAAAAAGAGTCACATTTTTACAAACGAGGTACTCCTAAAGGTCAAACATGGAGTGTTAAGAAACAAGTGACTTCGGTAAAAGATGAAAAAGTTGAAGTCAAAGTTGAAAAGTCTTTAATGACAAAGATTTCCCAAAGCTAAATGATGCATATTGTGTTGAAATGCCTATGGTCCAACAGACCTGGGCTAAATTGTTCAAGTAATTGAATGCTTTGAATGTGCAGGTGCTCAACAAAACCAAAGATTGTGAGAATGGAAGTTGGAGCAGCCTGACACAACAAGAGGAGGAGGCTGCTGAACTCTGTGTTGGTTGAAACAGGGAGTTTATTTTCTTTCTGTATATAAATAAACCATATTTCAAAAACCCTAAAAAATTGAAAAATTAAAAACTACAAAAATATGTTGACTGAAAATGCCGAAACCCTCACGGCGGAACAAACATGATTCATTTCACAAGATTAAAAAAAAAGTTTTCAAACTGTAAAAGATCAATGTGTTGTAAATCATGGGGGTATTTATTGTTTTTCATGTAAATCAGTACACATTAAGCAGACAATGGATGGCGAGACAAAGCTCTCAGTATCGGGTTGTCAAATTTTATTTTAATGATTTTGCATTTTAGGGGGAGAAAAATTGTCAGAAAATCCAAAAACATTTGAAAATTTGAAAAAGCCAAAAACATGATAAAATTCGAAAAAGAGTTTTGTGTAAAAAGAGGAAATGATAGTACATCAGTAGATAATCACAGTACGCTAAAGAAATGAAATGTTTTAATATGATAAACGGTCTCACTAATGATATGTCAGTAGGTTTTTGCACATTTAGTAGATTGTGTTCGAGATATAAACCTAAATTTCAAACTTGCTTATATCGTGGGGAACATCTCTCGGATATATGGGTAACCCCTGAAATCTTGTTTGAAAGGTCCCTCTTTCTGAGATACTAGGTCTTTATACTCAGTAATATCTGGGGTATTATCCCGGGACTTCTGATTTTGCGGAAGCAATGGCCTAGTCCCCGTATAATACTTTGCATTTGCTTTAATCTTAAAGCTCGCCCTCAGTACAAAAAATGATGAAACATTGAAAAAATGCTAATCATGTGCTGTTGTAAAAAAAAAATCCTCTAAAAGGGACACACCTAAAGTTGAACCGTCATCTCTCTGCTGAACGGAAGTCCTGACCTGAGCTCTCACGGTTTCGCATTTAACCCTTTACAGATATCATCTGTGGTATACTCACCTGTAAGACTAAATATTGGGATCTGGATACGGGAGTATATTCAAGAGGTGGGACACATGAATGAGTTTAAGTGCTTAAAACATTAAATCCGTATCTCGAAACAGTTGAACTTTGTGTGAAAATTTAAGTGGATCAATATACTGACAATCTAAGTGAATCGTTTAAAACTTAAAGTGATTTCAAGCTCAACGGTACTAGTGATTTGTCATAAACTGATATGATCCTCTGACGCGAACTCAAACAAAAATATTGTCTGTAAATATGTTTGTACATATTTATTTATTGCTTTATGTTTCAGAAAAATCCAACAAGATTTTTGATTCTGCTTTATTTTCGACAATTGATATCTAAGATGCCGAGTTTCAAAATTTAAGTAAGCTGATTGTGTTTCTGAAAATAAAACAAGTTCATTAATTTGAATCTTGAATTTTAATCAAAAATCAAAAACTGTTTGTGATATCTCCAAGGTCATTAATTTGGACTTGGATGATTAACTGTGAGGGATTTTGGATACTTAACACTGCCAAATCTGTAAAGATTGTTAATAGGGGGGGTGATTTAGAAAGTTTGAAATTGCCAGGTTACGATTCCTGGAAGTTTAAAATGTTGTTACTTATAAACGTATGAGTGTTGCAGAAACTGTACCAGACTACGATCCCGAAAGCAGAGTCTAAGGAGGAGTCTGAAGACGAGCTCAAAGCAAGCGGGAGCTTGTAACCGGAAAGCTAGGTGTCGATCCCTAAAGCACAGAAGCTTGATGAAAGGGGGAGCCTGAAGAAGCTGATAAAGCAAGAGTCATAGTCAGATTCTGGTAGTATGATAAAGATAGAGCCAGGATAAGATTCTGAACCTGTGAAGAAAAGAAAAAGATTGATAGATGCTTACAGTGTTAGACAATTTGGAAAGAGAATGAAGAGTGATCAAGACTGAAGATGTGTCATGATAGAGACTCGACACTTAAGACTTCATCAACATCCAAGAGGGAGTCTGTTAGTGCAGTATGTCTATTGAATTCGTCTTGTATCGAGTCATGTAATGTAATAGGATAGGATACCCAGTGCTCGAGTTGCTAGAAACTGATTTTAGTGGATATGTTGGTAATTCCGCTTAAAAGTGCCAAAGACCATTTCAAGCGAAATCACCTTAATGCAACTTCCGCTTGAAAGTGTCAAATGCATGTTCAAGCGAAATTAACATTGTTAATTCCGCTTGAACGTGTCTTGGTTCATTTCAAGCGGAATCACAACCACTATATATAGGAGCATGTCTATTTCATTTGAAGCGGAATTAGATCTTGTATTTGGTAACGAAGTGTTGCCGGATTGTCTCCAGGTGCTGTAATTCTATCAGATTAATACAAGAGACATTATAATTACATCGAGCGTCCGTTTCATTGATTCCGCCTTTGATTCGGATAAACAACTCTTCTGATCGACTCATTCGGGTCACACAACGATCCTACGATCCTACATATATATATATATATATATAGTGTTAGTATCATATGAGAAAAACTAGGCTAATTGAGAAACTTGAGAAGTATTCTGAGCCACACATTTTTCTTAAGCTTTTTGTAATATACACATACATATAGTTTAAAATTGACTATATACACATATATATACACACACACACACACACATATATATATATAAGATAAGGATTATGTGAGAAGTAGTAGGCTAATTGAGAAACTTACGAAACATTCTGGACCACACATTTTCCCTAAGCAAAAAAACGCAAAAAAAAAATTTAAATGCGAATTTTTTTTTTTTTTTTGAAAAAATCGGATCTTTTACTTTAAGGTTTTGTTTTGTTTTGTTTTTTTTTTTGGTATTTTACACATGTGTATATTGTTAATTTTTAACTATACATATATGTATATTGTCAATTATACATATATGTATATACATGTTTAAAATTGAAAAATAAGTCTTATTTAGTGTTTAGCATTAGTATTTAGGGTTTAGCATTAGGGTTTAAGGTTTAGCATTATTATTTAGGGTTTAGCTTTAGGGTTTAGCATTAGGGTTTAACATTATGGTTTAGCTTTTGGGTTTAGCATCAGAGTTTAGCTTTAGGGTTTAGATTTAGCTCTTGGGTTTAGCTTTAGCTTTAGGGTTTCCATTAGGGTTTAGCATTAAGGGTTTAACATTAGCGTTTAGTTTTAGCTTTAAGGTTTAGCATTAGGGTTTAGCTTTAGGATTTAGCTTTAGCTTTAGTGTTTAGCATTAGAGTTTAGCTTTAGAGTTTTGAATTTGGGTTTAGCTTTAAGGTTTAGGGTTTAGCAATGGGGTTTAGCTTTAGGGTTTAGGGTTTATAACACTTATTTTTCAATTTTAAACATGTATATACATAAATGTATAATTGACAGTATACACATATGTATAGTTAAAATATTAACAATGTACACATGTGTATAAATCCCAAAAAAAAGAAGTTAAAAAAACTTAAAAAAAAGCTCTGATTTTCCAAAAAAAAAAATGCATTGTTTAACCATTTTTTTTTTTTTTTTGCATTTTTTGCTTAAGGAAAATGTGTGGTCCAGATTACTTCTCAAGTTTCTCAAATAGGGTGGACTTCTCTTAGGATCCCTACCCTATATATATATATATATATATATATATATATATATATATATATATATATATATATATATATATATATATATATATATATATATATATATATATATATATATATATATATATATATATATATATATATATATACATGTGTATATATATATACAGAAATAGGATCAGGAGAAAACACCCAAAAGTGTGAGAATGTTGAAAACGCATCCTGGCCCAACACGTGTCACGCGACATAGATAAGGGCGGAGGGGCTTTTTTGTCATTTTATCTTCCGCTCTTCCAATTCCGCTTTTCACAATATTGATTTATTTTTGGGGTTTAGAATTTTTGGCGTTAACCAAATTTAATAATTATATGGCTTTTAATGGTTTCATTGTATTAACATTTTGACGTTTATGGCGTTTATGGTGTTTATGCGGTTTATGGCGTTTTTTCAAATCTCTCTTAATGGCGTTTTTCAAGGCGTTTTAGACAATATAGCCCATCGTTCTATTATTTTTTATATACCTTTTCGCGTTTGTGGTATCTTGGCGTTTTACAATTCCAAATTATATTACAACCACAGGGAAAAAAATAGAAGCGAAAAAAATAAATTAAAAATCATAATCGGATCTCTCTTCACAATCTTCACTGTGATCAGTCTCTCTATTCTTTACTACTACAAGAACTGTCACCAAATATATGGCGTTTTATGTAAAACATAACAAACCCATCGGTTTGATTTTTTTGCCTGCTCGTCTGTTGAATTAGCTTTTTGTGGATGTTTGGAGACATAGATGTATGATGTGACAACTCGAGTTTCCAAGATTCCAATTTCGCATTTATTGCACATTCACTGTTTGTTTAATCGTTTACTTGCACAATTAGTTTGCTATGAAACTGCATACGTTTTGATACAATAAAGTGTTTTGTGATTGTGCATGGTTATGTGTTACATGTGAAAGATTTGACAAATAATGGAATGTGGTGATGAAACTGTAATAAATAATATTTAAGGGTGTTTAGTGTTAATAGTGAAACTTTAACAACTCATAACCCTAATCTCCTTCCCTAATCATTCACTAATCATCACCCAAGAAATTCAAGCACGTACTTTCATTCTCTCTGGTTCTCTCTGGAAATCAATCATCATCATCACAAGTTCTTAATCACTCTCGATTATCCTCTTTCTGTCTAGAATCAATCCAAGGTAATTATTAATGATTTGTTGTTGTTCTTGATTCTTGATTATGTGTTCATGCTAAACCCTAGTTTTCATTTGATATTCTCTGCTTATTGATTGAGCCTGATTTATTGAGAAATGAATAAGATTATTATGTAAATCAATTGCATGATGATTTAGACGTATGATATGGTTAAACTGTTGAAGATTGATTTGATTCTGCATTGTGAAAGCATGAATTAGGGTTTTGTGCGTATGAAAACGTAACTGATGTTCATATTCTGCTCGATGATTGATGTTGCTTGTGAAATATGTTATAGTCCGACTATTGTTTATGAAGATATGTCCGAATTTTATTGCATGTAACCCTAATGTCCGAACTTTATTAACATATGCATGTGTCCGATCTTTAAAAACTTGTTTGTCCGAACTTTGTGACTTTGATGGTGTCCGGCTTTTATATACATGAGTTTAAAGGTCCGAGTATTGATTAACATGAACTGCCTGAATTATATATAAGTGTTTAGGGTCCGAACTCTTATGAAGAATACATTGGTCCGACCTTTAATATGAAACATGGGAGTCCGAGTTTTAATGTAGTGGCCATAATGGTCCGACTTTTAAAGGTGCTTCATGTCCGAGTTTTATAGAAGACCTCTTGTCCGATTTTTTGAGAAAGGAAAGTTATGTCAGAGTTTTGTAGAGCCTCCTTGTCCGAGTCTTGTAAGAGAGTCCTTGGTCCGAGTTTTACAATGATTGATCATGTCCGAATTTTATACTTGTAATGTTGTCCGACCTTGCGACCCATTGTACATGTCCGAGCTTTATGGCCCCCAAAACCCCACCCCTTTAGTCCGACTTTTGTGAAGGGACACCCCCTGTCCGAGTTTTGAAGGGGGGGTGTTACCCTTGTCTGATCTTTGCGAATGTTAACCTGTCCGAGTTTAACTCATGGGTTGTCCGATTTTCTTTGTTGAGCCTTGCCTGAATATGTTAACTTGTATCATGAGTCCGACCTTCTTGAAAGACATGCACTAGTCCGAATTTCGTTGCAATGATGCTTAATATGACTTGTGTTAATGCCGTTATAATCTGAGTTTACCATCTGTATACTGTATGATACAATAACAGCATGTACTATGTTCTGTTCTGCATGATATGATACCATATGTTACTGTAATTGTTGTATATTACTGTAATTATGTGCAAACCATGTCAGATGAGTATGTAATCGATTATCACACACAGTCGATTGAACACCAAGACTTGTAAACCCTAATTGATTTCAAACACTTACATCATATCATGTGCAACATATCCTAGGTCGTGTGTAACGGACTTAGACATTTGATAAACCCTAGAGCATAGCATACCGAGCAAACCAAGGTGAGTTCACACAGCCAAGGCATGGGGTTCCCAGGGTGGGAATGGTATTGATGTATTTATTTGTACTTCTCTAGATAATGGAACGTGGTGATATGATCCTCGGGTGAGGAAGGTGATTGGTTAAGATACTGCTAGACTAGTGATGCTTATAATATGACTGATCTTCGCACACATGCCAGGGTTGGCCGTGATAATATGACTAATCTTCGCACACTTGCCTAGGAAGGCTGCGAACTATACACTAAAACTTCGCACAGGTGCCGGGTGGCCGCGATACAAACATACCTAGTCTAGAATACTTGAGAAATTTCCCTAATCTTCGCATACATGCCTAGGTGGGCCGCGATACGAACTATTACGATACATGACTTAATGAACGAATACAAGGCTTTACACTATTATAGTTACTGAACTATAAACTGTGAACTCGCTCAACTAGTTGTTGATCCTCTGTTACATGCCTTGCAGGTCGTTAGATACATGGAGCTTGCACAGGGAGGAGCAGGTCGTTGTGGAGCATGGATCGTGGATGCCATGTTAAAACATTTAAACATTTGAACTATGATATACATTGGGTTTTCGTACTTATGCTTCTGCTACACTTTGAAACTATAATTACGTTTTGAACACCTATCGTATTGAATGATTGGTTTGCATTTATTTTACTTGATATTAATTACATGTTCAATATGATTGGTGGCTTGATCCTGGTCAGTCACGCTCCCAAGCGGTGATACTCCGCGTGTGGATTTTGGGGGTGTGACATATGACGTGTAGGTGGGATAAGGATTATGTGAGAAGTAGTAGGCTAATTGACAAACTTGCGAAGCATTCTGGACCACACATTTTCCCTAAGCAAAAAAACGCAAAAAAAAAATTAAATGCAAATTTTTTTTTTTGAAAATATCGGATCTTTTTCTTTAAGGTTTTGTTTTGTTTTTTTTTCTTTTGGGGGGATTTATACACATGTGTATATTGTTAATTTTTTAACTATACATATATGTATATTGTCAAGTATACATATATGTATATACATGTTTAAAATTGAAAAATAAGTGTTATTTAGTGTTTAGCATTAGTATTAGGGTTTAGCATTAGGGTTTAGCAATAGTATTTAGGGTTCAGCATTAGGGATTAGCTTTTGGGTTTAGCATTAGGGTTTAGCTTTAGGGATTAGATTTAGCTTTTGGGTTTAGCTTTAGCTTTAGGGTTTGCATTAGGGTTTAGCATTAAGAGTTTAACTTTAGCGTTTAGTTTTAGCTTTAGGGTTTAGCATTAGGGTTTAGTTTTTGGATTTAGCTTTAGCTTTTAGGGTTTAACATTACTTTAGGGTTTAGAATTTGGGTTTAGCTTTAAGGTTTGGGTTTTAGGGTTTAGCAATAGGGTTTAGCATTAGGGTTTAGGGTTTATAACACTTATTTTTCAATTTTAAACATGTATATACATATATGTATAATTGACAGTATACACATATGTATAGTTAAAATATTAACAATATACACATGTGTATAAATCCCAACAAAAATTAAAAAACTTAAAAAAAAAGCTTCGATTTTTCCAAAAAAAAAATGCATTTTTTAACCTTTTTTTTTTTTTTTTTGCATTTTTTGCTGAAAGAAAATGTGTGGTCTAGATTACTTCTCAAGTTTCTCAAGTAGGGTGGACTTCTCTTAGGATCCTTACCATATATATATATATATATATATATATATATATATATATATATATATATATATATATATATATATATATATATATATATATATATATAGAAACGGGATCAGGAGAAAACGCTCAAAAGTGTGAGAACGGTGAGAACGTATCTTGGCCCAACATGTGTCACGCGACATAGATAAGGGCGGATGAGCTTTTTTGTCATTTTATCTTCCGCTTTTCCAATTCCGCTTTTCACAATATTAATTTATTTTTGGGGTTTAAGATATTTGGCGATAACCAAATTTAATAATTTTATGGCGTTTAATGGTTTCTTTGTATCAACATTTTGGCGTTTATGGCGATTATGGCGTTTATGCGGTTTATAGCGTTTTTTCAAATCTCACTTAATGGCGTTTTTCAAGGCGTTTTAGACAATATGGCCCATCGTTCTATTATTTTTTATATACATTTTGGCGTTTGTGGTATCTTGGCGTTTTACAATTCTAAAATTATATTACAACCATAGGGAAAAAAATAAAAGCGAAATAAATATATTAAAACTCCTAATCAGATCTCTCTTCACAATCTTCACTGTCATCAGTCTCTCTATTCTTCAATACTACAAGAACTGTCACCAAATATATGGCGTTTTATGTAAAACTTAACAAACCCATCGGTTTGATTTTTTTGCCTGCTCGTCTGTTGAATTGGCTTTTGTTGGATGTTTGGGGACATAGATGTATGACGTGTGGGTGGGTTTTTTCGCGTTGTTCTTCAACTTAATCTTCATCTTTATAATCATCTGACTCTTCAGTGTCATTGATCTCTTCTCCTCATCCAAGCCTTCTTCAAGAACAAAGAACACAAAATGACATATGACTGTCATCAATATCTTTTTCTTGAATATTTGTCCATCTCATGCAGCAAAATCTTATTGAGTTACTCCCCTCAGCTAACAAACCATTCAGTGAAACTTCACGAAGAACAATACTGAATATCCAAGAAAGCATATTAGCCATCTTTGATTTTTTTAATTTTTTGGCGTTTTACAGTGAGTGGTATTTAGTAGTATTGGCGTTTGTTTTTTTGGCTTGATCAAATGGAAGTTGCTGAGACGTATCATTTTATAAGGATGTCTTTTTGGCGCGTAGGTTAGGCGGTGCATTATTATAATAAAGTATTTGTCGTTTCAGTTACTATTTTGTAATTATTGTTTTTGATAAGCTTTTATCTCTGAACTCTGTAACACGTCTGATGAATCAGTGGTTAACCAAGAGAGGTTAATTCACTGGTCTCTTCAAGTAGGGTTAAGCCCTTCTTTCCGAGGATCGGTGGCTGGATCGTCCGCTGGTCTGTCTCCTGCACAAGTAAAGCACCCCGTGACTCGTAACAAGGAGAAAGGGGTGGGGGGGTGCTCCTTGTTACCACTCTCCAGCGTGAGAATCAGTAATTTGCTTGAGAAGCAAAGTGTGTGATAGTAGTAGTTGTGAGAGAGTTGAGAAGCGATACCTCAAACCTGTTTTAGGATGGGTATTAATAGCCGAAGAGTGAAGGAGGGTAATTGAGTGGCTAGACTGACGAGGCGCCGCCCTTATGCAGGTGTGTCAGGCTTGTCGGTTGTGGAGGTGAAGCCACGTCCTACTGTGGTGTCAGTCTGTTGCTTACGTATGGGCTGACAGGCAACTGTCATTGGTGCCACTTTCTCTGTGGTGTCAGTCCCACTTGCCTCGTGGGCAGGATGCGGTGCTATACCGCATCGCTGCCTGCGGTAATTGCTGTTGTTTCCGCGTTCTCACTCTGGCAAAGACTATGGGATGTGGTGCCAGGCCACATCGCCACTTGTGGTGACTGTTGCTGTTATCCAGATCCCTTTTCGTGACAAAAATGTTCATAGGATGCGGTGTCAGGCCGCATCGCTATGTGTACACCCATTTTCATACACAAGGTAAGTCTTCTCATCACATGACTGATTGGATTCGACCGCTGTGTTCGCGCATGAGCGCATGGACACAGATAAGTTCTTGGCGGTGGGGGTTTTTGATAAGGGTAATGGTCACTCGCGGCCGTGTTGGCGTGAGTTCTGGGACCATACCCCTTCAAGTCCCCCAGTCTAGTGTTGTTTCCTCATGCAAGTTGCATGTGGGAGGAATACTGGACTATGAGGTCGATTGGATACTTCGGAAGTTGGAGAAGATTCTAGGCCATGCTGATGGCTCCTGCTTCAAGTAAATTAATTTGGGGATCTGGTAGAGTCGTGTGACGTCTCTTCCGTACCGGTGAGCAAGTTCCGTCTGATGCGGAATTCTCAGCCGAGGAATTTGATCCGATAGTATGGTCTACCTTTTTCTGATGTCATCCGGGTTGGTTGCCACCTGTTGGTGTGTCGAACCAACCTTTGAGATCGTGACTGAAGATGTCAGTGGTCGCAACTCTAGTTGTAACCTCTGCGGTAGCGGATGCAATGCTGTACGTGCCTTGCTCTCGCTTTATGTTTATCAACTGGACATGGAACGATGATCCCTATCTTTTGGGTTGTTCGTGTTCTTCCAGTTTAGCTCTCAAGTAACCGCACGTCCTTTGCGGTTACCTCGTTCCGTTACATTGTTGGCCATGTTTGGTCGAACAATGTGGGGAACTTGCGTCATTGTTGGCCGTGTTTGGTCGAACAATGTGAATCGTTCACTTGAGCCATGGGCGAATAAACATGGTCATAGGCATGGTAGTGCCCACCATTGTTTATTCTATGGGGTCCATAGGTGGGCAAACAAAGTCATAAGCAGACTTGTTACCACTGTTTCTTGGCTTGTTGCTCAAGGAGATTACCCTAGATAGTTTGGAATCTGGGTGAAACTCGTCCGCATTCGTTCTGTAGCCACTTTCCTTCACGCTTTGTTGGAAAGCAGTTTTTCTGGAAGTAGCCTTGCTCATCCGTGTGATGGCTTAGTCGTGGCTCTTCCGTAGCTACCGTTCGCGTAGTTACGCTTCGCCGCCGCTACTCATGAGTGTCTGCGGCTTGTAGCAGAAGACTCGCTTTAAAAGAGTGTTACCCTTTGATGTAGCTCTTGAAGGATCAGGAGTCAGGGTTGCTGATGTGCGGTTGCTCATCAGATTTGTATCTTTCCCTATGGAGAAGCTGTTTGCGTCCCCTTTGTGGTTGTGAACCGACACGAGGGATTTGAAGCTTGAAGAACTTTAAGGTAATGTGGTTTTGCTGTTCCTAGGGAGTGTTTTTTTGCAGTCCAAAGAACAACGCTGGTTCTGAGTATCTGACACACCTGTGCGGGCTCGTGTGTGTCATCTCCGCATTTTCCACGTGTGCTCGTGGGTATATGAGGATATTGGTTATCCCCCCATTACATATTATATATATATATATTCTATTTTTTGAGGGGATGTAAATAACGACATGCGGTCTAGCTTATGGTTTGAGAAACCATAACGAACCTCATGTCGCGCATATGAGAGATGTCTTCATTTACATCTTTTGTAAATGTTGTAGACCGCACGTGCGGGCTGGTGAAAGTTGGTGGGATTTGCCTGGCATGTGCTGAAACGAAAGGACGTTTGCACTACCCACGGAAATCCCTGCACTGTAGCAGAAAGTTAAAAGTCTAGTAATATCAGATGCGTGGGCGGCCACGCACGTGTGGTAACTGTCAGCGGAACCGTCGATGTACACGTGGCGTTGGATTATTCGTTCTTTTGGCGCACGACGTTTCGGTTAATTGCGATGAGTATAAAAGGGGAAACTGTTTGGGTTTCCCCTCACTTTTTCAAAAATTCAAAAAAATTTCCGGTGAAGAGAGATTGAACCTTCGTCTTCTCTGATAAATCATCTGTTTTTTCGGTGAGGTTTCTCATAGTTCCTGACTTTACCATACATTCTCTTTCTCGTGATGGCTAAACCATCTAATCCCCATTCCACTGTTGGTGAAAATCCTGAACCTTCGTCGCCGGTGGCGGTGGAGGAGGAGGAAGGTGGTGTTCCTGGCGGAGGCTTGCCGGTGCTGAAATGGTCGAAAGCTTCATCCGACAATCTGATGACTGATGTTCAGATGCCTCAAGAATATGGGGTTGTTTACCCACAAGAGTGTGACAGCGCCGCTGATGCTCCGGCGGGGTATGTCACCATGTGGGCTGACTTCTTTGGCGATTGTAACCTCCGACGGCCGTTGATTGTGTTTGTCGCCGAGATTTTGGAGCGGTATAAGCTCCACATCTCTCAACTGAGCCCTTTCGGGATGATTCGGGTTCGAAACTTTGAGTACACCTTTCGTGCTCTTGGTATCGAACCCACCGTTGGAGGCTTCTGGCGGTTTTATCAGATGACAGTTTCCATGGGTTTCTTCTCTTTCCGTCAAGGAGACGGTAGCCCTAAGCTGATGATCCCTCACAAGGGTATTACGAAGTGGAAGAAAAAATTCTTCTACATTAAGGCTGCTGCGGTCACTGCCAAGTTGACCTTTAGGAACGTGACGGACACAATCATAACAGAGACCATTTGTATCCCCAAGGTCGATACGATGGACTGGTTCCAGAGGTTGCGGATCATCGGGTGGAAGAAACTGAGCAACTCGCCGTTGTGGGTATTTCGGATGACGTTGGGAAGGATGAGTAGGAAAGAAAGGCCGGTCTTGCGAGAGAAGAGTGGTGGTAAGTATCTTTCTTCCTGTGCGGTTTCTTGCTTTCTTACTTTTGTTACTGAGATTTTGTAAATGTATTATCAGAGGATGCTCCCCTTTGGAGAATTTTTTACCTGGGCTTCAAGGGCAAGGTTGAGGTGCTTGCTTGTGCGGATGGTGAGGAAGGGTTCAACTTCACCATTCGTGACAATTTCTGAATTCCTGATCGCGAGGCGATGGAGGCAGAATTGTCTCAAGGCAAAGGTATAGTAGATGTACTTTCCTTATTTTTTTTGTAAATAAGTTGGCCTTGCTGATTGCTTATTGATGAATGAAACGCAGGTGATCTTGGGGCTTTGGGAGACCCTGATGCGACAGGTGTTCCCAAAAAGCATGTGGAGAAAGGCGTGCGGTTTCGCAAACCGAAGAAAACGCATGAGCCAGCTATTGTTCCTCCCTTGGTGCCGCAGGTGGCAGGTATCTCTCGTACTCGTTTACGCAGCTACAATGATTACGTGGTAGTGTCTGACACCCTCGAGGGTTTGGGTGTTCTAGGTGGTGGTGCAGCTGCGAGTTGGTCCTCTGCAGGTTCTAAACCTGCTGATGAGAAGAAGCGGAAGGTACATGCCGCTGGTGCTGGTGAGCAAAAACGTCCGAAGTTGAGAAGGACTCGGACAGCTGCTATCTCGCAGCCAAAGCTTGCGGTTGTGACTTGTAAGTTGACCATATGTTCACAAGCGTTTGTCATTTAAGCTTGTAACTTATGGTTATTTTTTGCGTTGTTGTAGAACCGCTTGAGGAGGCTTTTTCCTTTTTTGAGGCTCGTTCTTCTCCTCCGCGAGACGCGGCTGCGGACGTGGGAGTCAACAAGGAGTTTAGGAGAAGCCCTTCTATCGAAGTAGTTCCTCCGCTGTCTGTGCGTGCGGATGATACTGGGAAGAAGGCCGCGGGTCAGGCCATCTTTGATACGTTGGATTCATCCAACAACCTGATTGACCCACAGGATAGTGAAGTGCACGGGAGTGAGAAGCTGAAGTCTCTTGATGCTGAAAAGCCAAACTCCCCTGCTGCCGAGATGACAGCTGGTTCAATCTTTGCGGGTACGGGTTCTGAAGAACCGTCCATTCAGCCTGGTGAGACTGAATTGGAGTTCTATTACCGTTCTTACACGGGAAACCGGGGTGTGAACGTCCTCCTTGGACTGTTATGCAAGGGGTTGATATTTCGAATGATCCCTCCGCTTTTAAGGATATCCTGAGTGGTTTGGGCACCCCGTTTGAGGTTCTTCGTGCCCGTGGTTTATCTCGTGATAACCGGATAAACCAGATTTCTTCCATGCTTGTTGGAAGCTCTATAATGGCGAATGCGATTATAGAGGATTGCACGGTCCTTGGCCACAAGGAATAGGAGATTGATCGCCTGTGGGCTGAGGCTGAGGCAATGGTGAAGGCTGCTCGTGAAGGTGCGGTGCAGCTTGAAAGATAGAAGGCTGCTTTTGAGAAGCTAAAGCAGACTGAAACTTGGGCTGCAACTGCTGGCCTTAAACAGGTTCGTACTCTTGCCAAATTGCATTCTGATGAGCGCAAGGGTTGGAGGGAAGTTTGTGCTCGGGAAAATGAAAAGCTTTTCCGTGTTCATCAGGAGCTAACTAATCTCAAAGTGGCGAATGCTGCTTTGATGAATGAGAAGGCCGCAGCTGAAGCAGTTGCCAAAGAGGCCAAGGAGGCGGAGGCACACGGTGCCAAGGCTCTTGAAGAGGCGGATGCTGACCGCAACAATTTAAACAAAGCTGCCGAGGGCCTCAAGGTATGAGTTGCGTTTACACTTGAGTTTGTTTCTTTGTTTCACAAGTACACTTGATTATCCCTCTATACTTGTGTATGCTTCGATAGGTTGAAGTGCAGAACGGCGTGACCATTATTGAGGAGGTCACTGCTAGCGCGACTGAAGCTGAAGCGCCGGCAAGGGAGGCTGCTGAGGCTAGAGATAGCCTAGTTTCCTCTTTGGATCAGCTTAAGGCAGCTCGTGATTGGATGTGTGATCATGGTATCGAGCATGTAAGTATCCGGTGCCTTTATTGTCTTTAGCTTTGCTTTTGCTAACCTTATTTGTCACACCCCCAAAATCTACCCGTGGAGTATCACCGCTTGGAGGCGTGACATGACCAGGATCAAGCCACCAATCATATTGAACATTGCAAGTATTAATAAAAATTCAACCCATCAATATAAGAGGTGGTCAAAACCAAACATAGTTAAAGTATAGCGGAAGCATAATTGTGAAAACCCAAACATGAGTAAAAGTTCATAAAGTGTAAATGTTTAACATGGAACTCAACAGTCCATGTTCCCACAACGATCGCGCCTCCCGTGTAAGCTCCATGAGTACCTATTGTCCTGCAAGGCATGTAACAGAGGGTTAACAACTAGTTGAGCGAGTTCACAGTAAGCAAGTTCGTAATAGTAAGTTCGTTGCATCGCCATGCGTTAGTAACAAGTCAATTGTATGTTCATTTAGTGGGGGCTTCCCATGTGTGTATGTGTACTAGACTAGAGGTAACCATAAGTGTTCTTCTTAACCCGAAAACAGTAGTACGTACGAGGTTTACATAGGTTTTACGTAAGCGTCCTTCTTCACCCGAGGACAGTGGTACGCGGGGTTTACGTAGGTTTTACGTAGGTGCCTGTCACAACCCGAGGCAGTAGTGAATATAAGTTTACGTAGGTTTTACGTAAGTGTCCTTCGCAACCTAAGGACAGTGATAAGTACAAGTATACGTAGGTTTTACGTATGGGTCCTTCGCATCCGAGGACGATGGTAGATAGTCTAGTAACCGTGTAAGTACAAGTATACGGAGGTTTTACGTATGGGTCCTTCCCATTCCCTACCCACCGGGAATCCCATGCCTTGGTAAGAGTGTGAACTCACCTTGGTTTGCTCGGCAGATACACAGAAAGGTCAATCAAGCTATAATGTGGTCAACCACGTCCTACCATTGTTCCCATACAAGTCAGGTTCGTATTCAAGTAGTGCACGTATGTTTTCTACACATATTCCATCTAGTTGCATACTAGTATAGATCATGGCATACACGTATAATCATGGCAGTTCAACCACAGTACAAGTTCAACAGTACAGTCACGTAAATAAACGAAGTCCAAGTTTGCGGCCCAAATGGTTGGGCTCGTAACAGTGTGCAAATCCAAAACAGTGTGCACGTGTATATGGTCTCGAGTCGAGACTAGAGATCCCGAGTCGAGACAGTGATCTCGAGTTGTAGTCTCAACGTTCCCGAGTTGCAACTAAAGGTGGTCTCGACTTATGTATTTGTCACTCGAGAGTGGGTGTTCTCGAGTCATGTCTCGAGTCGCAACAGTACTGGCATCCGAGGTCTCAAGTCTTGTCGGTGTGATGATGATGCGCGGTCTCGAGTCGAGACTAAGGGTTCTCGACTCGCAACCCGTGTCGAGATCAGGAATGTAACAAACTTCCTTATTTACAGCATCTTTAATTCCGTAACAATTGCTAACAAGTTTGGCAGTTTCACAACAGATTAAACAACATTGAATTCGGAATTCATACACTATCATACTATCTTAATCATCACGAAATCAAGAACAATCATCAAGCACTCAATCGGATCATCTGATGGATCATCTGATTAACTAATTCCAGAACTAACATGTAACCCAAATCATAGACTATCAACCATCATCATTCAATCATTTAATCGGATCATTAGGCTAGCGGATTCTAATACTAACATGCAACCCTAGCCATCCATTAGATCATCATGAAATCCCTTCTAATAGTTTTGCTAACACGAAAACAGTTTCATCAAATGCATACTGAAATCAACACATATGTTCCATTCATGATCACAAATTTATTACATAACTACTAGCATGAAACCCTAACTGATCATATAACAATACCACATCAGACGCATAACAACCATCAACAAAATAACACTAACCGTGATGTTCGAGAGGGTTGGGTTGAACCGAAGGAGAAAGGCTTCGAGTGGGGCTGCCGTCCGGTTCCAAGGGAGAGAAAAGGAGAGAGCTTAGGGTTTGTGTGTGTTGGTGTTTTGAAAGTAATGAGAAACTACACCCCCTAAAGGTTCATGTATGCATATAAGAAGGGGGCCGAACCCATCTTTGGGTTGCCTTTCGGTCTCGAGTCAGGTAGAGTGGGCTAAAGTGTACGGCCCTAAAGGCTTGTGTGTTTAGAAGTCGTTGCATGATCAAATTTATTATACATACATACATTCACATAACATGTAGCATCCATTAGTTAACATCAACATATCAATTAATCGCATAGAGTTCATACACGTCACAGTAAACACAAAGATAGGTTCTGAAATACGAGTTGTCACATTATTGCTTGTGTTTTGCAGATTGTTGGAACCATTCTTGACGCACCTAAAAACGCAAGTGTTGTTAATGAGCTTATGGAACGTGCGCGGGAGGAGGGGTTCAAGGCTGGTTACAATGAATGCCTTAATCATGTGAACCCTTTCTACAAGAGCAAGTTTACTGATAAGAGATCTGGGTTACATGGTGTAGATACTGAGGCTCGGTATGTGCAGCTGTTAATGCGTACAATAGCTTGTCCATTTCCGCCATTGAAGATATTGATAAATGCTTGGAGGCGGAAGATTATGTGGACCGCTTGCGGTTGTTGTATGATGATCCTGAGGAAGAGGAAACTACTGGTGGTGCCAAGGGTGGTGCGGGCACCAATGGAACAAAAGAAGACTAGGTTGGGCCTGCGTGCCCTTTTTGACTTTTCTTTTTGATATAACCATTTTAGAGGGAAACCGATGTAAACTTCTTCTGCACCGCGCTGGTGTAAAAGTATTTTGGTATATATAAAGTTGTAACCCCTTTGTTCAATTTGTACAAGTCTTTTTATCTCTTCCATCTTGAACATGTGCGAGTTAATGTTTTTATAAATAACATTAAGTCTGAATTTGCCATTTGCATATCTAAGTGATATGCAAGTATGTGCGGCTCAAATTTCATAAGTAAAGAATAGTTACTGTGTGTTTGTGTGAGCGCAGTTGAAATAGTATTTATTTAAGGCCATTGTTTCAGGCACATTTAAATAATACTAAGTCATCGTTTGCCATTTGCATGCCTAGGTGACATGCAAGTATATGAATAACTCTGTTGGCTTTAAAGCGCAGTTGAGTATACTCTACACCTTTGCCGTGTGAGTATTAGTCAATTCTCGTTTGTATCTTTTTAGAGTTTAGGAATTGTTAAGTTTGTAAAAACTGTATGTGCGTATCCAGCCGGATAGACGCTGATGTTTTGCCTTTGCTGGCCTATTACAATATTTGTGTGTGGTCACCACTTTGTGTGGGTATCGCGAATAAGGATTTTGCCAATCTGTTTTTGTAGATACCGCAAAGTGGAAGACGCATTTGTAATAGATAGATAAACAATATTGCATTAAATTGTTCGTTTATTTATTGACAAATGGCCCATGGGCCAGTAGGTTACATGGAAAATGTAAACGTAGCTTACCTGTAACCATGGTTGCAAAAGTCACTAGGCGCTTCCTAGTCAGTCGACCGGGGAGTTGAGAGTACTCGGTCTAGGCGGAGAGTATTCGGAGAGTACTCGGACATGTTTATAAAGAAATTACTTTTTAGAGATTAAATATATGTCAAATAACATAAATTTACTAATATTTATAACAAAATACGTGAAAATGATATATATATACAGTATTTTTTAATATGATAGGCATAGAAATAATGTTTTATTATTATTTAAGTCAAACTAGGCCTGAGTTGACCTACTAGATCCAATTCTGGCCGAGGTTGACCGCGTTTGACCGACTCCGAGTAATTAGGCGGAGTCGAAGAAAGTCGCCTCGGCAGCCTACCTTGTAGCGACTACTCGAGGAGTACTCGGCCTTGGAAACATTGTTTTACAACCATGCATGTAACAGTGTCAAAGTTGTTGTGCGTTCCATGTTCGTGCGATGGGTTCACCTTCTAACGTTTGTAATCTGTACACGCCTTTGCCTAAGACCACTTGGATGAGGTAGGGTCCTTCCCACTTGGGGGCAAGTTTCCCTGGGCGCTTTGCGTTAGAGGCCTCATTGTCTCGAAGGACATAGTCTCCTGGGTTGAATGTGCAGTTGCGGACACGCGCGTTGTAGTACTTTTCTAGTTTGGTTTTGTACTTGGCCTGATTGATTGCGGCGTTTTCGCGCCTTTCTTCTAAGAGGTCCAAGTCAAGCCTGCGCTCGTCACTATTGTCGACTTTGTTGATAGCTAACATTCGGGGTGAAGGGAGACCGATTTCAGCAGTGATTACCGCCTCAGAACCATAGACTAGGCTGAAGGGTGTCTCCCCGTGACTTGTCTTCGGGTTAGTCCTATGGGCCCATAGGATACTTGGGAGTTCATCGACCCAGCCATGTCTGGCTGTTCCCAACCGTGTCTTTATGCCTTCGACTAAACTCTTATTGATGCTCTCGACTTAGTCGTTCCCTTGCGGGTGTGCCACTTAGGAGAAGACATGTTCAATGTTTAGTTCCTTTAGCCAGTTTTGGAAATTTTTGGCCGCGAAGTTGGTGTCGTTATCGGTTACGATGCACATTGGTAGACCGAAACGAGCATTGAATTCGGAATTCATACACAATCATACTATCTTAATCATCACGAAATCAAGAACAATCATCAAGCACTCAATCGGATCATCTGATTAACTAATTCCAGAACTAACATGTAACCCAAATCATAGACTATCAACCATCATCATTCAATCATTTAATCGGATCATTAGGCTAGCGGATTCTAGTACTAACATGCAACCCTAGCCATCCATTAGATCATCATGAAATCCCTTCTAATAGTTTTGCTAACACGAAAACGGTTTCATCATATGCATACCGAAATCAACACATATGTTCCATTCATGATCACAAATTTATTACATAACTACTAGCATGAAACCCTAACTGATCATATAACAATACCACATCAGACGCATAACAACCATCAACAAAATAACACTAACCGTGATGTTCGAGAGGGTTAGGTTGAACCGAAGAAGAAAGGCTTCGAGTGGGGCTGCCGTCTGGTTCCAAGGGAGAGAAAAGGAGAGAGCTTAGGGTTTGTGTGTGTTGGTGTTTTGAAATTAATGAGAAACTACACCCCCTAAAGGTTCATGTATGCATATAAGAAGTGGGCCGAACCCATCTTTAGGTTGCCTTTTGGTCTCGAGTCAGGTAGAGTGGGCTAAAGTGTACGGCCCTAAAGGCTTGTGTGTTTAGAAGTCGTTGCGTGATCAAATTTATTATACATACATACATACATACATTCACATAACATGTAGCATCCATTAGTTAACATCAACATATCAATTAATCGCATAGAGTTCATACACGTCACAGTAAACACAAAGATAGGTTCTGAAATACGAGTTGTCACATTATCCCCAAGTTGAAAGAAATTTCGTCCCGAAATTTGGTACGTACTCACTGAGGCAGCTAGTTAAGTTGCATGGTTTTCCTGGGGTGTCACATCCTCCCCCCATTGATCTGGAATTTCGTCCCGAAATTCCGTGGTAGCTTCAGCCTCAGTAGTGGTTGTACTACTTGTGAACAATTGGGGTTACTTTTGTTTCATTTGGTCTTCTCGTTCCCAGGTGAACTCTGGGTCACGACGGGAGTTCCAACGAACTCGAGCAAGAGGTATTCTGGTGTGCTTGAGGACCTTAACATCCCGGTCCGTGATTTCAACTGGTTCCTCGACGAACCACAACTGTTCGTCGTTAGTGAGCTCCTTCAAAGGAACTATGAGGGTCTCATCTGACAGACACTTCTTCAGATTCGACACGTGGAAAACGTTGTGAACTGCACCGAGTTCTGCTGGTAGGTTCAGTTTGTAGGCCACTTTGCCTTTTCTTTCTATGATTTCGAACGGTCCGACATACCGTGGATTAAGTTTACCCCGTTTGCCAAAACGAACCACACCCTTCCAGGGTGAGACTTTGAGTAGCACTCGATCCCCAACTTGGAACTCGAGTGGTTTCCTGCGCTTATCAGCGTAACTTTTCTGACGGTCACGAGCCGCCGCCATGCGTTGCCGTATCTGTGCAATCCGTTCAGTAGCATCAATTACCATTTCTGGACCTGTGATTTGACTATCCCCCACCTCTGCCCAACAGAGAGGTGAACGGCATTTACGTCTGTACAATGCCTCGAATAGAGCGGCTTGAATGCTGGTGTGGTAACTGTTATTGTACGAAAACTCCACTAACGGGAGATGCTTTTCCCAGCTGCTGCCGAAATCAATAACACATGCCCGAAGCATGTCTTCTAGAGTCTGGATAGTGCGCTCAGACTGCCCATCCGTCTGAGGGTGGTAAGCTGTGCTCATGTCTAATCGAGAGCCAAAAGATTTGTGCATCGCTTGCCATAGTTCTGAAGTGAATCGTGCATCACGATCTGAAATAATAGAGGTTGGCACTCCGTGCCTTGAAACCACTTCTTTCAAGTAGACGTCTGCTAAGGTAGAGAACTTATCCGTTTCCTTAATAGCCAGGAAGTGTGCAGACTTTGTGAGTCGATCCACGATCACCCAAATGGTAACGTTCCCACGCTGAGATCGAGGTAGGCCCGTAACAAAATCCATGGAAATTTCCTCCCATTTCCATTGTGGTATCTTGGGTTGCTGAAGTAGGCCTGATGGTTTCTAGTATTCCGACTTGACTCTCGCACAAGTCAAGCACTTGCTAACGTATGTTGCTATGTGAGCTTTCATGCTAGGCCACCAATACGTAGTTCTGAGATCGTGGAACATTTTATCCGAACCTGGATGTACCGAGTAGTGAGACTTATGTGCTTCGTCCATTACAAGCTCGCGTAAGTTGCCATATAGTGGGACCCAAATACGCCCTGTTACATAATAGGCGCCGTCTTCCTTCTGTTCTAATCGTTACCTTGAGCCACGTAAGGCTTCATCCCTGATGTTTTCTGATTTCAATGCTTCTACCTGAGCATCTTGTATCTGAGCAGGAAGACCGGACTGAATAGTAAGTTGCAATGCTCGTACGCATCTAGGCGTAGTGTCTTTTCGACTTAAGGCGTCAGCCACAACATTGGCTTTGCCCGGATGGTACTTGATGGCACATTCATAATCATTAAGTAGCTCAACCCATCGACCTTGACGCATGTTCAATTCCTTCTGTTTGAAGATATGCTCGAGACTCCTGTGATCGGTGTAGATAGTGCACTTGGTACCGTACAGGTAGTGTCGCCATATCTTAAGTGCAAAAACAACAGCTCCCAGCTCTAAATCGTGCGTAGTATAGTTTCGTTCATGAACCTTGAGTTGGCACGAAGCATAAGCAATGACCTTGTCGCGCTGCATTAACGCACATCCAAGACCCTGAATGGATGCGTCGCAATAAACCACGAAATCGTTCGTGCCCTCTGGCAATGAAAGAATAGGTGTGCTGCAGAGCCTGTCTTTTAAGTGCTGAAAAGCAGTTTCCTGTGTATTACCCCAACGGTAGGTGACACTCTTTTGTGTTAGTAGTGTAAGCGGCTGCGCAATTTTTGAGAAGTCTTTAATGAACCTTCTGTAGTAACCTACCAAACCCAAGAATTGGCGTATTTCCGTTGGTGTACGTGGTGCAGGCCAGTTCCTGATCGAGTCTACCTTGGATGGATCCACATGAATCCCGTCCTTGTTTACCACGTGGCCTAGAAAGTGGACTTCGCGAAGCCAGAAGTCGCATTTCAAAAACTTGGCGTATAACGTTTCCGTTCGAAGGAGCTTCAAAATAAGTCGCAAATGCTGCTCGTGTTCCTCCTGACTCTTGGAGTAGATCAGGATGTCGTCAATGAAGACAATCACAAACTTGTCTAAATAAGGCTTGCACACTCTGTTCATAAGATCCATGAAGACTGCAGGCCCGTTCGTTAGTCCGAACGGCATGACCAGAAACTCGTAGTGGCCATAGCGAGTTCTGAATGCTGTTTTGGAGACGTCCTCATCATGGCCTCTCAGCTAATGGTACCCTGACCTCAGATCAATCTTGGAGTAGTAGCTCGACCCTTGCAACTGGTCGAATAAATCGTCAATACGTGGAAGAGGATAGCGGTTCTTCACTGTCACCTTGTTGAGCTCGCGATAATCAATGCACATCCTGAAGGTACCGTCCTTCTTCTTCACGAATAATACTGGAGCTCCCCAAGGCGAAGAGCTAGGACGAATGAAACCCTTATCCAAGAGTTCTTGTAGATGTGTTGATAGTTCTTCCAACTCTGATGGAGCTAAGCGATACGGTGCTCGAGCTGTGGGTGCTGCTCCTGGAGCTAGTTCAATCTTGAATTCGACCTGGCAATGAGGCGGTAGACCAGGTAAATCTTCAGGAAACACTTGAGGAAAATCATGTACAACTGGGATATCCTCTAATCTCTTCTCTTTCATTGCTGCGTCAGTAACAAGTGCCAAAATGGCAGTGTGCCCCTTTCGTAAACACTTCTAGGCTTTCAAGAAGGAGATGATGCCAACCACGGCACCACTCTTGTCGCCTTGCACTTCGAGAGGTTCCTTGCCAGAACGTGGAATACGAACAATCTTCTCCTTGCATAAGATCTCTGCTTGCTGTTGGGATAACCAATCCATACCAATAACGATGTCGAAACTTCCCAAAACTATAGGAATAAGATCGATGGAGAAGGTCTGACCGGCGAGGATAAGATTACATCCCTGAACTATGTGTGTGGCCTCTAGACATTTGCCGTTAGCTAACTCTACGACATGCTTAGTGTTCAGGAGTGTGGGTGCACTTTTGAGCATTTGACTAACTTTTAAAGACATATAACTGGTATCCGCACCCGAATCAAATAATACGGTAACGTAAAAGTCGTCGAGAAGAAACTTACCCATCACTACGTTGGGATCATTCCTGGCATCGCCCTGCCCCAGCACAAATGCACGACCCCTAGTGCCGCTGTTCCCATCATTGTTGTTTCCCCCGTTGTTGTTCCCATTGCCTTGATTGTTGTTGTTGTTGTTGTTCTGGTTTCGGTTTAGCTGGGGGCAATGTCTCTTGAAGTGACCTTCGACGCCAAAATGAAAACATCCCTTGTTGCCCGGTTGCTGATTCTGCGGTGTCTGTTGCTGCTGCTGGTTCTGAGTTACAGGTCGTGGCCTCCTACAATCCTTGGCCTCATGACCCATCTTGAGACACCTCTGACAACGACCCTTGTTGCACTGGCCGCTATGGTGTCAGTTACAATTGTTGCACCTTGGGTGATTTCCTCGATACGCACCCCTTCCCTGATTACCCGAAGATTGCTGACCAGGGCTCTGATAGTTGTCAGTCTTTCGCTGCTGCCCCTGGGACTGAACTGTAGCTGAACCCTTGCTGGAATCCCCATCCCATTTCCTCTTGTTGTCACTGGGAGTAGTAGGAGTAGCAGAGGCGGTAGCGGTAGTAGTTGCACTGATACGTTTTGGCAGCCTGTTCTGATCCACTGCCTGATCTGTGAGGCGATGAGCAAGACGCTGAATATCCTGGATATTATCAAGGTTAGCCGATGTCATATGGCTCTGAATTTCTGGCGCTAGCCCCTTGAGATACAACTCAATATGCTTGATTGGAGAGTCCACCATAGTTGGACACAAGATGGCCAGCTCGTTTGACCGTTTCGTATAAGCTTCAATTTCCGACCCCGTCATTTTCAGATGAAAGAGCTCCACTTCCAACTTGTGGATGTCATCACGAGTGCAGTATTCCCGTTTGATGAGTTCCTTAAAATCATTCCAAGGGGTGGTGTTAGCAGCTGCCAGCCCTAATATCTGAACTTGCGCATTCCACCAAGTCAGCGCAATTCCTTCTAGAGTACCAGTGGCGTACTTCACCCTGCGAGCCTCAGGGCATTCACACATTTCAAATACCGACTCGAGCTTTTCAAACCAATGGAGGAGTCCAACTGCTCCTTCAGTGCCACTGAACGTGCTAGGACGACAGTCCATGAAATTCTTGAAAGTGCAAACATGTTGCTGAACGTGTTGACCTCCTGCTTGTGCGGCTGCAAGTGCCGAAGCAACTTGTTCGTTAATGAGAGCCGTCAACTGGGCTTGAGTCATGTTAATACGTCCACTCATGATCTTCATATCAAGGGAACATAAGTGAGAGAGGTTCGCGAAAAGTGCGATGACAGAGGAGAGTAAGCACACAAGTGTTCTCAGGCAATAGTAGTTATGTGTATCTAAGCATACCATGAGCAAAGTTCTATGTAATCTAACAAGTAGGCAATAAAACATATACCATATTACCTAAAATGTTGAGTCGTTGTGGATCGTTGAGCACTGTTCTGGTTATAGTCCGGTTTTAATAAAACGTTTTCCCCATACTAAAACCGAGTTCTCTATAACCAATGGCTCTGATACCAATCTGTCACACCCCCAAAATCCACCTGTGGAGTATCACCGCTTGGAGGCGTGACATGACCAGGATCAAGCCACCAATCATATTGAACATTGCAATTATTAATAAAAATTCAACCCATCAATATAAGAGGTGGTCAAAACCAAACATAGTTAAAGTATAGCGAAAGCATAATTGTGAAAACCCAAACATGAGTAAAAGTTCATAAAGTGTAAATGTTTAACATGGAACTCAATAGTCCATGTTCCCACAACGATCGCGCCTCCCGTGCAAGCTCCATGAGTACCTATTGTCCTGCAAGGCATGTAACAGAGGGTCAACAACTAGTTGAGCGAGTTTACAGTAAGCAAGTTCGTAATAGTAAGTTCGTTGCATCGCCAGGCGTTAGTAACAAGTCAATTGTATGTTCATTTAGTGGGGGCTTCCCATGTGTGTATGTGTACTAGACTAGAGGTAACCATAAGTGTTCTTCTTAACCCGAAAACAGTAGTACGTACGAGGTTTACGTAGGTTTTACGTAAGCGTCCTTCTTCACCCGAGGACAGTGGTACGCGGGGTTTACGTAGGTTTTACATAGGTGCCTTTCACAACCCGAGGCAGTAGTGAATATAAGTTTACGTAGGTTTTACGTAAGTGTCTTTCGCAACCTGAGGACAGTGATAAGTACAAGTATACGTAGGTTTTACGTATGGGTCCTTCGCATCCGAGGACGATGGTAGATAGTCTAGTAACCGTGTAAGTACAAGTATTTGTTCAATCCCATTCCTTCAATCCCATTCCCTACCCACCGGGAATCCCATGCCTTGGTAAGAGTGTGAACTCACCTCGGTTTACTCGGCAGATACACAGAAAGGTCAATCAAGCTATAATGTGGTCAACCACGTCCTACCATGGTTACCATACAAGTCAGGTTCGTATTCAAGTAGTGCACGTATGTTTTCTACACATATTCCATCTAGTTGCATACTAGTATTGATCATGGTATACACGTATAATCATGGCAGTTCAACCACAGTACGAGTTCAACAGTACAGTCACGTAAATAAACGAAGTCCAGGTATGCGGCCCAAATGGTTGGGCTCGTAACAGTGTGCAAATCCAAAACAGTGTGCACGTGTATACGGTCTCGAGTCGAGACTAGAGATCCCGAGTCGAGACAGTGATCTCGAGTTGTAGTCTCAACGTTCCCGAGTTGCAACTAAAGGTGGTCTCGACTTATGTATTTGTCACTCGAGAGTGGGTGTTCTCGAGTCATGTCTCGAGTCGCAACAGTACTGGCATCCGTGGTCTCGAGTCTTTTCGGTGTGATGATGATGCGCGGTCTCGAGTCGAGACTAAGGGTTCTCGACTCGCAACCCGTGTCGAGATCAGTAATGTAACAAACTTCCTTATTTACAGCATCTTTAATTCCGTAACAATTGCTAACAAGTTTGGCAGTTTCACAACAAATTAAACAGCATTGAATTCGGAATTCATACACAATCATACTATCTTAATCATCACGAAATCAAGAACAATCATCAAGCACTCAATCGGATCATCTGATTAACTAATTCCAGAACTAACATGTAACCCAAATCATAGACTATCAACCATCATCATTCAATCATTTAATCGGATCATTAGGCTAGCGGATTCTAATACTAACATGCAACCCTAGCCATCCATTAGATCATCATGAAAACCCTTCTAATAGTTTTGCTAACACGAAAACAGTTTCATCAAATGCATACCGAAATCAACACATATGTTCCATTCATGATCACAAATTTATTACATAACTACTAGCATGAAACCCTAACTGATCATATAACAATACCACATCAGACGCATAACAACCATCAACAAAATAACACTAACCGTGATGTTCGAGAGGGTTCGGTTGAACCGAAGGAGAAAGGCTTCGAGTGGGGCTGCCGTCCGGTTCCAAGGGAGAGAAAAGGAGAGAGCTTAGGGTTTGTGTGTGTTGGTGTTTTGAAAGTAATGAGAAACTACACCTCCTAAAGGTTCATGTATGCATATAAGAAGTGGGCCGAACCCATCTTTGGGTTGCCTTTTGGTCTCGAGTCAGGTAGAGTGGGCTAAAGTGTACGACCCTAAAGGCTTGTGTGTTTAGAAGTCGTTGCGTGATCAAATTTATTATACATACATACATACATTCACATAACATGTAGCATCCATTAGTTAACATCAACATATCAATTAATCGCATAGAGTTCATACACGTCACAGTAAACACAAAGATAGGTTCTGAAATACGAGTTGTCACATTATTGCTTGTGTTTTGCAGATTGTTGGAACCATTCTTGAGGCAGGGTTCAAGGCTGGTTACAACGAATGCCTTAATCATGTGAACCCTTTCTACAAGAGCAAGTTTACTGATGAGAGATCTGGGTTACATGGTGTAGATACTGAGGCTCGGTATTTGCAGCTGTTAATGCGTACAATAGCTTGTCCATTTCCGCCATTGAAGATATTGATAAATGCTTGGAGGCGGAAGATTATGTGGACCGCTTACGGTTGTTGTATGATGATCCTGAGGAAGAGGAAACTACTGGTGGTGCCAAGGGTGATGCGGGCACCAATGGTACAAAAGAAGACTAGGTTGGGCCTGCGTGCCCTTTTTGACTTTTCTTTTTGATGTAACCATTTTAAAGGGAAACCGATGTAAACTTCTTCTGCACCGCGCTGGTGTAAAAGTATTTTGGTATATATAAAGTTGTAACCCCTTTGTTCAATTTGTACAAGTCTTTTTATCTCTTCCATCTTGAACATGTGCGAGTTAATGTTTTTTATAAATAACATTAAGTCTGAATTTGCCATTTGCATATCTAAGTGATATGCAAGTATGTGCGGCTCAAAGTTCATAAGTAAAGAATATTTGTTGTGTCTTTGTGTGAGCGCAGTTGAAATAGTATTTATTTAAGGCCATTGTTTCAGGCACATTTAAATAATACAAAGTCATCGTTTGCCATTTGCATGCCTAGGTGACATGCGAGTATATGAATAACTCTGTTGGCTTTAAAGCGCAGTTGAGTATACTCTACACCTTTGCCGTGTGAGTATTAGTCAATTCCCGTTTGTATCTTTTTAAAGTTTAGGAATTGTTAATTTTGTAAAAACTGTATGTGCGTATCCAGCCGGATAGACGCTGATGTTTTTCCTTTGCTGGCCTATTACAATATTTGTGTGTGGTCACCACTTTGTGTAGGTATCGCGAATAAGGATTTTTCCAATCTGTTTTTGCAGATACCGCAAAGTGGAAGACGCATTTGTAATAGAAAGATAAACAATATTGCATTAAATTGTTCATTTATTTATTGACAAATGGCCTGTGGGCCAGTAGGTTACATGGAAAATGTAAACGTAGCTTACCTGTAACCATGGTTGCAAAAGTCGCTAGGCGCTTCCTAGTCGGTCGACCAGGGAGTTGAGAGTACTCGGTCTAGGGGGAGAGTATTCGGAGAGTACTCGGACATGTTAAATTATAAAGAAATTACTTTTTAGAGATTAAATATATGTCAAATAACATAAATTTACTAATATTTATAACAAAATACGTGAAAATGATATATACAGTATTTTTTAATATGATAGGCATAGAAATAATGTTTTATTATTATTTAAGTCAAACTAGGCCTGAGTTGACCTACTAGATCCAATTCTGGCCAAGGTTGACCGCGTTTGACCGACTCCGAGTAATTAGGCGGAGTCGAAGAAAGTCGCATCGGCAGCCTACCTTGTAGCGACTACTCGAGGAGTACTCGGCCTTGGAAACATTGTTTTACAACCATGCATGTAACAGTGTCGAAGTTGTTGTGCGTTCCATGTTCGTGCGATGGGTTCACCTTCTAACGTTTGTAATCTGTACGCGCCTTTGCCTAAGACCTCTTGGATGAGGTAGGGTCCTTCCCACTTGGGGGCAAGTTTCCCTGGGCGCTCTGCATTAGAGGCCTCATTGTCTCGAAGGACATAGTCTCCCGGGTTGAATGTGCAATTGCGGACACGCGCGTTGTAGTACTTTTCTAGTTTGGTTTTGTACTTGGCCTCGTTGATTGCGGCGTTTTCGCGCCTTTCTTCTAAGAGGTCCAAGTCAAGCCTGCGCTCGTCGCTGTTGTCGACTTTGTTGATAGCTAACATTCGGGGTGAAGGGAGACCGATTTCAGCAGTGATCACCGCCTCAGAACCATAGACTAGGCTGAAGGGTGTCTCCCCGTGACTTGTCTTCGAGTTTGTCCTATGGGCCCATAGGATACATGGGAGTTCGACAACCCAGCCGTGTCTGGCTGTTCCCAACCGTGCCTTTATGCCTTCGACTAAACTTTTATTGATGCTCTCGACTTGGTCGTTCCCTTGCGGGTGTGCGACTTAGGAGAAGACATGTTCAATGTTTAGTTCCTTTAGCCAGTTTTGGAAATTTTCGGCCGCGAAGTTGGTGTCGTTATCGGTTACGATGCACATTGGTAGAACGAAACGACTAATGATGTGTTCCCAGACAAATTTCCTTGTTATCATAGTGGTGGTAGAGGCTAGCGGTTTTTCTTCTACCCATTTGGTGAAGTAGTCGACAGCCACTATGATAAACTATACCGCACCTGGTGCGTCTGGAAATGGTCCTACGACGTCGATGGCCCATTTTTGAAAAGGCCATGCGGTGATAATAGTGACGAGGTTATTCTTTGGGCGTAATGTTTTTGGTGCGTGTCATTGACAATTAAAACATTTACGCAAGACTTTAACCGCGTCTAGGTGCATGTCGGGCCAGTAATACCCAGCGTTCATGATTTTGGCCACTACCATACGCGACCCTGCATGTATGCTGCATATTCCGTCGTGTATTTCTCTGATGAGATACGTAGCATCTTGAGGGTCGGCGCATCGTAGGAGTGGCCCAGGTATGATTTGCGGTATAAAATACCGTCCCCCACCTGATAGTGACACGCCTTGTATTGTAGTTTGCGTGCCTCTGCTTTGCTTTGGGGGTAATACCTGATTGTAAGTATGCGATTATTGGTGTCATCCAAGACGTAGTTCCGTATTGGATGACGTTAACTTGGCGCAGGGGTACTGAGGGATTTTGTAAGATCTCAATACGTATTTCCATTGCCAGGTGCTGGAAGCTGGTATGGCGAATGTGGGTTTGTTCTTACTCTTATTGATATGGCGAATATTGAAGGAGATGAACTGTGATTTCAGTTGCATGGCTTGCTCAAGATAGAGGATCATGATACGCTGCGGACCTGCCCCGCAACTAATAATGAGCCGACGTGTGCTTTCAAGTGTTGGACGCCGAGCTTGACTGCAAAGCGCAAACCTGCTAGCAAAGCCTCGTATTCCACCTCGTTATTTGTACTCTTGATATCGAGGCGGATGGCATAGGTGGGCTCTTGACCATCAGGGCTTACGAGTCACAGACCTGCAGCACCGTTTTTGTTGGACGCACCATCAGTGTATAGTGCCCAGATGTCTGATGAGGACGGTGGAGGTGTAGGGGTTTATTCATCTTCGGATTCTTGAATGCGATTCATCGGTACTTCCGCGGTGAAGTCAGCTAAGACCTGGCCTTTGATTGCTGGGTGTGGTTTGTAAAACAATGTGTGCGCGCCAAGTTCAATGGCCCATTTTGCTAGTCTTCCAGTTATTTCAGGCTTGGAGAGGATTTGCCCGATCCTGTAGTTGGTGAGCATGGTGATGACATGGTTTGCAAAGTAACGACGCAACCGTCTAGATGCATGCACCAGTGTGAGTACCAACTTCTCCATGATGGAGTATCTTGTCTCTGGATCATTGAGCATTTTGCTGACATATAGATCAGTATTTGAACTCCCTCTCATTCCACGATAAGTACTGCACCCACTGCGTTGTCTGCGGAAAGCGTTTTCTGCCTCTACGGTCCATTGGAATTGTTTCTTTTTTAAGCAGTTCCGCAGAGTGCAGATAAAGGGATAAGATTTAGCCGTGTGGTTAACTAGGAATCTGTTCAATGCGGCTAGCCGGCCGGCTAGTCGTTGCATTTCCTTTATCGTAGAAGGCGATGGCATGCGCTCAATCGCCTGAACTTTCTTTGGGTTTACCTTGAATCCATCTTTTGTGACGATGAATCCAAGGAACTTGCCTTCTTCTATTCCAAACGAGCACTTCCCTAGATTGAGCTTCATGTTGACGCTTCGCAGAGTTTGGAATGTTCTTTCGATATCTGCGAGCATGGTATCCTCCTCCATGCTCATGACGACTAGGTCATCCATGTAGATTTCGACACTCTTGCTAATTTGATTGCCAAAATTGTCGTTCATTAGTTTTTGATAGGTTGCGCCTGCGTTACGTAACCCGAACGGCATTTTTGTGTAACAGTAATTCCCTGTAGGGATGCGGAATGCCGTTTTATCTTCGCCCTCGATTGCCATCTGCACTTGGTGGTAGCCTTTATAACAATCGAGGAAACATTTCCATCAGAATGGGGCGAGGTTATCAACTTTTTCGTCGATCTCTGGAAATGTTTAGCAGTCTTTGGGACAGGCTTTGTTGAGGTCTTTATAATCGACACACATGCGCCAGCCCCTAGTCGCTTTTTCTACCATGACTGGGTTGGATAACCAAGTCTGGTATTTGACTTCCCGCAAGATGCCTGCGGAGAGCAGTTCTTTGACCTGCTCATTCATCGCCTCATTCTTTGCGGATCCAAGGTGGCGCTGGCCTTGGATCACTGGCTTGATACCTGGTAGAGTATTCAAGAAATGTTACGCGACTTCGCGTGGCACCCCTGTCATGTCTGCGGGTGTCCATGCGAAGATGTCTTGATTCCTGAAGAGCAGTTGCTTTAGGCACGCTCTTGTGCTATTATACAAGGCATGACCCAATGTTACCGTCTGTTCAGGGTATCTTGCGTTAAGTACCCATTTCTCTGGTACGGTGTTGGGAGTCAGTCTTGACGTCTTGGTCGGACGGAGTTCGTCCATAGACATAACCTCTATGTGGGCGTAGATTATCGCGACCCCCGTCTCGGTTGGGAAACCGATGGCAGAGTGGGGGACGGACGTAATGTGACAACTTAAGTTTCCGACTTTCACTTTTGCATATATTGCGCGTTGACTTTGACTGTTTAGTTGTTTGACTTGTTGGACTTGTAATTGTACGCGTTGTGTTTTAATGAAACGCGATGTCATTGTGCATACATGTGATTACTTATTATTGTAAAATATAATATTAGAATTATTATAAAACACTTAGACTGATTAAATCACGTAATGCCCGACGAATCGAGATGTGATTCACCATCAAACAAGCTAGACCAAACAGGATTTTATTCGCCATTTAACTTACTCGACGAAACATATGTGTTTCGCCGAGCCCAGATTCGCCAAAGCCCAGTATAGGCCCAAACCCTTATGCGTGATTATATTAGTTTAGGATGTGCACTTGAGAACGGTTACAAAACCCTAAAAAAAAACCTAGAGCTCTTTCCCTATTGACGGCAGCTCTGCGACTTCGTGAACCCCAAAGAACAATCAGGATTATTTCCTTGCCCATCGTGGTTAGTGCAAATTATTATTTGATTACGTGATTTAAAACGATTAAGTGAACACTATTCTTGCATGTCTTCTGTGATGATGTTGATATCATAAGTTGTCGGCCACCGTATATTTTTGGTCCAATAGCATCATCTACAATATTCCTCTATATTATAGTTGTATGTGCTTTGTCAGTCTATGTATGATTAATGTGGTGAGTGTGGATTTAATGGTTGTGGGTCAATTGTTGTTTGATTGTTGTACGCCATTGGATAAAGTGGCGGTTGGGTCAAGTGTAGGTCCAATCAACAAAGGGTGACACTACACAATTTATTATAACGAAAGGGCAATTGACAGTGCATGTGAATGTCAGTAAGCATCGAACTTAGTGTGCATCAGTGAAAGTAAATAGATTTAATCGGCCCAACCATTTTGTTACACTCAATATTTGTTGTAAAATCATCGCATGAAAGGCTTTACAAATTGGGATTTAATTGTTGCATGGTAAAGTCAAATGTGTCAGATCCATTAGCTTGGTTGTATGGGATGTGTAATTGTTTATGTGGGTGAATGTATGGGGGGTTAGTCATTCGATGATTAAACCGACAAATCTGATCATACGGCTGTTGACTAATTTTTATGAGTTGATAATTTAGGGTCCAATGAAAAAAATAAATAACCTGACATACTTGTTTACATCAAACTTTGGTGCATGTGATTATATATACAAATTGAAATCGGGAAAGGGTCAGACGGTGGGAATGATTCTTGCGGCCCAATGAGGGTTGGCGGTGGGGGATAGGTGTCGGCCACTAGGGCACCTAGGTTGTTGTGATGTTGTTTGTTACTTGCCAGGTCAGTTAAGGTTTTGACGAAACAAGCGGGTGTTTCGCCAAAGGGGATCTTGACGAAACAGAAAGTGTTTCGCCAAGGATATGTTGACGAATTAGAGGGGGTGTTTCGCCAAGGGTAGTTGGCGAAACAGAATGTGTCTCGTCAATTATGTGTTTCGCCAAAACCTGTGTTTCGCCAATTTGAATACTTTGCACAGTAACATGATTTAACTCTGTTAAATGTTAACTGGATCGATTAACTGATGTTAAGTGATATGCTTGACTTGTATGATATCCAATACATGTTTAGTACTTCTGTGATTATACTTATACGTGAGCAACTTCGTGAATATGAACTGATTATACCTACGTGCGTACTTTAGGACGTGATTGATTACTTTGAGCACATAGATTAGCATACCGAGCAAACCAAGGTGAGTTCACACTCTTACTAAGGCATGGAATTCCCAGGGCTTGGGAATGGGATTGAAGGAATAGATTCGTACTTACATTGTTACTAGACTACCTACCATCGTCCTCGGTTGTGCAGGACACATACGTAAACCCTACGTATACTTGTACTAATCATTGTCCTCAGGTTGCGAAGGACACTCATGTAAAACCTACATGAACTTATACTTACTACTGCCTCGGTTGTGTCAGGCACTTACGTAAAACCTACGTAAACCCCCGCGTACCCCTATCCTCGGTTGTGAAGGATACTTACGTAAAACCTACGTAAACTTGTACGTATTACTGTTCTCGGGATATGTAGAACACTTATGGTTACGAATAGTCTAGTGGATATATAACGTGGGAAGCCCCCACCAATAGAACATACTATCGGTCCAGTAGAGCCGCATGTTACAAACGAACTGACTATTACGCATTTACTTTCTGTGAACTCGCTCAACTAGTTGTTGATCCTCTGTTACATGCCTTGCAGGTCGTTAGGTACATGGAGCTTGCACATGGAGGAGCTGGTCGTTGTGGGCTTGGATCGTGATTGTCTTATTAAACACTTATGACGTTTCGTACTTATTTATGTTGAGTTTTAATTATACGCTTCCGCTAAACAGTGATAACATACTTATGTTTTGGAACTCCTTTCATATGGATTTGGTTCGGTTTAAATTGCAATTACTTTTACTTTATACAATGTTCGACATGATTGGTGGCTTGATCCTGGTCAGTCACGCTCCCAAGCGGTGATACTCCGCAGGTGGATTTTTGGGGGTGTGACAGATTGGTATCAGAGCCATTGGTTATAGAGAACTTGGTTTTAATATGGGAAAACGTTTTTATTAAAATCAGACTATAACCAGAACAGTGCTCTCAACGATCCACAACGACGCTTCGCTCCACGTGCAAGACTCAACATACTAGGTAATAAGGTTTATGTTTATTGCCTACTTGCTAGAATTACATAGAACTTTGCTTGTGGTATGCTTAGATTACGTTGCTCACTATCTGTTATTGCTTGAGAACACCTATGTGCTTACACTCTTCTGTCATCGCACTACTCGCGAACCATTCTCACTTATTCTACTTTTACTATGAAGATCATGTCTGGACGTGTGAACATGACTCAAGCCCAGTTGACGGCTCTTATCAATGAACAAGTAGCTGCGGCACTTGCAGCTGCACAAGCAGGTAGTATACCCTGCGGATGTGATTCACACTAGGATCTTTAGATCCTACATTAACTCTTGTGTTTAACTTTGTCCTATTTGTACACAATAGGTCAACATGCCCCACAACCTGTCTGTACTTTCAAGAACTTCATGGATTGTCGTCCAAGCACGTTCAGTGGCACGGAGGGAGCGGTTGGACTCCTCCATTGGTTCGAAAAGCTAGAGTCTGTGTTTGAAATGTGTGAATGCCCTGAGGCTCGCAGGGCGAAATACGCCACTGGTACATTGGAAGGAATCGCGTTAACTTGGTGGAACGCGCAAGTGCAGATTTTAGGGTTGGCAGCTGTTAACGCCACCCCTTGGGATGATTTCAAGGAACTGATCAAAAGGGAATACTGCACATGGGAAGACATTCACAAGTTGGAAGATGAGTTGTACCATCTGAAAATGACTGGGTCAGAGATCGAGGCTTATACCAAGAGGTCAAACGAGTTGCCTGTGTTGTGCCCAACTATGGTGGACCCTCCAATCAAGCGCATTGAGTTGTATCTCAAGGGTTTGGCGCCAAAAATCCAGAGCCAGGTGTCATCGGCTAATCTTGACAACATCCAGGCTATTCAACGCCTCGCTCATCGCCTCACGGACCAGGCAGTGGAACAGAACAAACTGCCTAAACGTATCAGTGCTACTGCTACCGTTACTACTTCTACTACACTTGCTACTCCAAGTGACAACAAGAGAAAATGGGATGGGGATTCCAGCAAGAGATCAGCTTCAGTTCAGTCACAAGTTTAGCAGCGAAAGACTGACAGTTATCAGAGTCCCAGTCAGCACTCTTCAGGCAGTCACAGGCAGGGTGGATATTGAGGGAACCTCCCAAAGTGCAAAAACTGTAACAGACACCACAGTGGCCAGTGTAACAAGGGTCGATGTCAAAGATGCCTCAAGATGGGTCATGAGGCCAAGGATTGTAGAAGCCCTCGGCCTGCGAACCAGAATCAACAGCAGCCACAAGCTCAGCAGAATCAGCAGCAGGGCAACAAAGGATGTTTCCATTGTGGTGCAGAAGGTCACTTCAAAAGGCACTGCCCTCAGCTAAACAGGAACCAGAACAACAACAACAATAACAACAATCAGGGAAATGGCAACAACAACAACAACGGTGGGAACAACAACGGCAATGAAGCAAGGGGTCGTGCATTTGTGTTGGGGCAGGGTGATGCCAGAAATGATCCCAACGTAGTCATGGGTAAGTTTCTACTTGACGACTTTTATGTTACTGTATTGTTTGATTCGGGTGCGGATACAAGTTATGTGTCTTTGAAAGTTAGCCAAATGTTAAAACGTGCACCAACACCATTAAACACCAAGCATGTCGTAGAGTTAGCTAATGGTAAAAGTCTAGAAGCTACACAAATAGTTCAGGGTTGTAATCTTATCCTCGCTGGTCAAGCTTTCTCCATCGACCTCATTCCTATAGTTCTGGGTAGTTTCGACATCGTCATCGGCATGGATTGGTTGTCCAAGCAGCAAGCAGAGATCCTATGTAAGGAGAAGATCATTCGTATTCCCCGTATCGGTAAAGAACCTCTTGAAGTTCAGGGTGACAAGAATGGTGCTGTGGTTGGCATCATCTCTTTCTTAAAGGCGCAGAAATGTTTACGAAAGGGCCACACTGCCATCTTGCCACTTGTTACTGATGCATCAGCGAAAGAAAAGAAGTTGGAGGATATCCTAGTAGTACGCGACTATCCTCAAGTGTTTCCTGAAGAATTACCTGGTCTACCGCCTCATCGCCAGGTCGAGTTTCAAATCGAGCTAGCTCCAGGAGCAGCACCCATAGCTCGAGCACTGTATCGTTTAGCTCCAACCGAGCTGGAAGAACTGTCAAAGCATCTACAAGAGCTCTTGGAAAAGGGCTTTATTCGTCCAAGCTCTTCGCCTTAGGGAGCTCCAGTGTTATTCGTGAAAAAGAAGGATGGCACTTTAAGAATGTGCATAGATTACCGCGAACTGAACAAGGTCACAGTGAAGAACCGCTATCCTCTTCCTCGTATTGACGACTTATTCGACCAGTTGCAAGGGTCGAGTTACTATTCCAAGATTGATCTGAGGTCTGGGTATCATCAGCTGAGAGTCCGGGATGAGGACGTCTCCAAGACAGCATTCAGAACTCGCTACGGCCATTACGAGTTTTTAGTCATGCCATTTGGGCTTACGAACGCGCCGGCAGTCTTCATGGATCTTATGAACAGGGTGTGCAAACCCTATCTTGACAAGTTCGTCATTGTTTTCATCGACGACATTCTGATCTACTCCAAGAGTCAGGAGGAACACGAGCAGCACTTACGTCTTATCTTGGAACTTCTTCGAAAAGAACAACTGTACGCCAAGTTTTCAAAATGCGACTTCTGGCTTCGTGAAGTCCACTTCTTAGGCCATGTGGTGAACAGGGATGGGATTCATGTCGATCCATCCAAGGTAGATTCGATCAGGAACTGGCCTGCACCGCGTACACCAACGGAAATACGCCAATTCTTGGGTTTGGCGGGGTATTACAGACGATTCATCAAAGACTTCTCCAAGATCGCGCAGCCGCTTACAATGTTGACACAGAAAGGTGTTACCTATCGTTGGGGTAATACACAGGAAACGGCTTTTCAGTACTTAAAGGATAGGCTATGCAGCGCACCTATTCTCTCATTGCCTGAGGGCACGGATGATTTTGTGGTCTATTGTGACGCATCGATACAGGGGCTTGGTTGTGTATTGATGCAGCGGGATAAAGTTATTGCCTACGCTTCGCGGTAGCTCAAAGTTCATGAACGGAACTACACGACGCACGATTAGAGCTGGGAGCTGTTGTTTTCGCACTTAAGATATGGCGACACTACCTGTACGGTACCAAGTGCACCATTTACACCGATCATAGGAGTCTCGAGCATATCCTTAAGCAAAAGGATTTGAACATGCGTCAACGAAGATGGGTCGAACTTTTGAATGATTACGAATGCGCTATTAAGTACCATCCAGACAAAGCCAATGTTGTGGCTGATGCTCTCAGTCGGAAAGATACTCTACCTAGACGCGTACGAGCCCTACAGCTTACCATTCAGTCTAGTCTTCCTGCACAGATACGAGATGCTCAGGTGGAAGCATTGAAACCAGAAAACGTAAAGGCTGAAGCTTTACGTGGTTCGAGGCAATGATTAGAACAGAAGGAAGACGGTGCTTACTATGTAACGGGGCGTATTTGGGTCCCACTTTATGGCGGTCTACGCGAACTTGTGATGGACGAAGCGCACAAGTCTCGCTACTCGGTACATCCAGGGTCGGATAAAATGTACCACGATCTCAGAACAACGTATTGGTGGCCAAACATGAAAGCTCTTATCGCAACTTACGTCGGCAAGTGTTTGACTTGTGCGAGAGTCAAAGTTGAATACCAGAAACCTTCAGGCCTGCTTCAGCAACCCAAGATACCGCAATGGAAATGGGAAGAAATTTCCATGGATTTCGTTACAGGCCTACCTAGATCCCAGCGTGGGAACGATACTAATTGGGTGATCGTGGATCGGCTCACTAAGTCTGCTCATTTCCTGGCAATCAAAGAAACAAACAAGTTTTCCACACTAGCAGACCTATACGTTAAGGAAGTAGTCTCGAGGCACGGGGTGCCCACATCTATCATTTCGGATCGCGATGCACGATTCACATCAGAACTATGGCAAGCAATGCACAAGGCATTTGGCTCTCGGTTAGACATGAGCACAGCCTATCACCCTCAGACGGATGGGCAGTCTGAGCGCACGATTCAAACCCTAGAAGACATGCTTCGGGCATGTGTTATTGATTTCGGCAACGGCTGGGAAAAGCATCTCCCGTTAATGGAGTTTTCGTACAATAACAGTTACCACACCAGCATACAAGCCGCTCCATTCGAGGCATTGTATGGACGTAAATGCCGGTCACCTCTCTGTTGGGCAGAGGTAGGGGATAGTCAGATCACGGGTCCAGAGCTTATAGTGGACACCACGGAAAAGATTGCACAGATACGACAACGCATGGCGGCAGCACGCGACCGTCAGAAAGCCTACGCGGACAAGCGTAGGAAGCCATTGGAATTTCAGGTCGGGGACCGGGTTTTACTTAAAGTCTCACCCTGGAAGGGTGTGGTTCGTTTTGGCAAACGGGGCAAACTAAATCCGCGGTACGTCGGACCATTCGAAATCATTGAAAAGATAGGCAAAGTAGCCTACAAACTGAACTTACCGGCAGAACTCGGGGCAGTTCACAATGTCTTTCACGTGTCGAATCTGAAGAAGTGCCTATCAGATGAGACGCTCATCATTCCTTTGAAGGAACTCACTATCGACGAGCGGTTGCAGTTCGTCGAAGAACCTGTTGAAATCACGGACCGGGATGTTAAGGTCCTCAAGAACAAGAGAATCCCTCTTGTTCGAGTTCGTTGGGACTCCCGTCGTAGCCCAGAGTTCACCTGGGAGCGTGAAGATCAAATGAAATTCAAGTATCCCCATTTATTCGGAACCAATGCAACCACTACAGAGGCTGAAGCTACTACTGCAGAATTTCGGGACGGAATCTGTCACACCCCCAAAATCCCACACGCGGAGTACCACCGCTTGGAGGCGTGACATGACCAGGATCAAGCCATCAATCATATCAAACATAGCATTTAAGTGCAAAAGTAGAAAATGCATTTCATCGTGACATGACTGATGTTCATAACCAAACATTATTTAAGTAGCGGAAGCATAATAATGAAAACCCAAAATAAGTTATAAGTTCAAATATCGTTCACGATCCGTATCCCACAACGACCTGCTCCTCCCTGTGCAAGCTCCAGAATGTACCTAAGGTCCTGCAAGGCATGCAGCAGATAATCAACAACTAGTTGAGCGAGTTCACAGAAAATAAGTTCGTAATAGTAATGAGTATGTTCATCTAGTTGGGGGCTTCCCATGCATGTATGTACTAATGGTGGGGGTTTCCCATTGCCTTGTATATATAAATGTTACTAGTGGGGGTTTCCCACGGTTATCTTTACTAATGGGGGTTTCCCATTATGGTACTTACTAGACTATTTGCAAGCATGTGTTCTTCTTAAACCGAGAACAGGAATACGTACTAGGTCACGTAGGATTTACGTGAGTGCCCTTCCCCGAGGACAGTGGTACGTGTGGGGTTTACGTAGGGTTTACGTAAGTGTCCTTCCGACCCAGAAGACAGTATTGGGTATTAGGTTACGTAGGATTTACGTAAGTGTCCTCCCGACCCGGGAGACAATGGTAGATACTAGTTTACGTAGGTTTTACGTAAGTGTCCTGACTATCCTGAGGATGATGGTCTATAGTCTAGTGATTACGTAAGTACGAGTAATCATCCATTTCAAATAATCCAACCCAATTCCCAACCCGGGAATCCCATGCCTTGGCTGTGTGAACTCACCTTGGGTTGCTCGGCAGATACACAAAGGAGAGGGTTCTTGAACTAACAGTGGTCAATCACGTCCGGTTAGAATCAAACAAGGAGAGAGAGAGGGTGATCCGAGTGAGGAACAAGATCTTCGATCGCCAAAGGGTTGTTGCCGTCGGGTAGAGAGAAAATGAGAAGCTAGGGTTTTGTGTGTTTTCTTGTGTAAGCTAGTTATGAGAAAACAATCCCACCATTTGGGTGTTTGAACGTATAAGGGGAATGGGTCGGCCCTTGCTTGGGCTGCCTATGTGTTCCGAATTCAAAAGAGAGTGGGCCGAGAGTGTCATGAGTCGGCCCATTAGCTCGTGCGATCGGCTATGTGTTGTGCGGTTCGGATTAAGTAGACATATACATATTCACATAACATATCATAACGTCATAACATTCAATAATTCAATCATTCGATAATTCAATCAAGTTCACATACGTTGCATACAATACAAAGACGGGTTCGAAATACGAGTTGTCACATTATCCCCAACTAAAAAGAAATTTCGTCCCGAAATTTGGTACGCACTCACTGAGGAAGCTAGGTAAGTTGTATTGTTTACTGGTTTTCCTGGGGTGTCACATCCTCCCCCCGTTGATCTGGAATTTCGTCCCGAAATTCCGCAGTAGTAGCTTCAGCCTCAGTAGTGGTTGCATTGGTTCCGAATAACTGGGGGTACTTTTCTGTCATCCTGTCTTCGCGTTCCCAAGTGTACTCTGGGCCACGTCTGGAGTTCCAACGAACTCGGACAAGAGGGATTCTCTTGTGTTTGAGGACCTTAACATCCCGGTCCGTGATTTCTACAGGTTCCTCGACGAACTGCAACCGCTCGTCGATAGTGAGTTCCTTAAAAGGAACGATAAGGGTCTCATCTGACAGGCACTTCTTCAGATTCGACACATGAAAGACATTGTGAACTGCACCAAGTTCAGCTGGTAGGTTTAGCTTGTAGGCCACTTTGCCAATTTTCTCAACGATTTCGAACGGTCCGACATATCGCGGATTTAGTTTGCCCCGTTTGCCAAAATGAACCACACCCTTCCAGGGTGAGACTTTAAGTAAAACCCGGTCCCCGACCTGAAATTCCAAAGGCTTTCTACGCTTGTCCGCGTAGGCTTTCTAACGGTCGCGTGCTGCCGCCATACGTTGTCGTATTTGTGCAATCTTTTCTGTGGCGTCCACTACAATCTCTGGACCCGTAATCTGACTATCCCCCACCTCTGCCCAACAGAGAGGTGACCGGCATCTACGTCCGTACAATGCCTCGAATGGAGCGGCTTGTATGCTGGTGTGATAACTGTTATTGTACGAGAACTCCACCAAAGGGAGGTGCTTTTCCCAACCGTTGCCGAAGTCTATAACGCATGCCCGAAGCATGTCTTCGAGAGTTTGGATCGTACGCTCAGACTGCCCATCCGTCTGAGGGTGATACGCTGTGCTCATGTCTAACCGTGAGCCGAAAGATTTGTGCATTGCTTGCCATAGTTCTGACGTGAATCGTGCATCCCGATCCGAAATGATGGAGGTGGGCACCCCGTGCCTTGAAACAACTTCTTTAAGGTAGATGTCTGCGAGAGTGGAGAACTTATCCGTTTCCTTTATAGCTAGGAAGTGTGCAGACTTGGTGAGTCGATCCACGATCACCCATATGGTATCATTCCCACGCTGGGATCTAGGTAGGCCTGTAACGAAATCCATGGAAATTTCTTCCCATTTCCATTGCGGTATCTTGGGTTGCTGAAGTAGGCCCGCTGGTTTCTGATATTCCACCTTGACTCTCGCACAGGTCAAGCACTTGCTGACATAGGTAGCGATGTGGGCCTTCATATTAGGCCACGAGTATGTAGTTCTGATGTCGTGGTACATTTTATCCGCCCCTGGATGTACCGAGTAGCGAGACTTGTGTGCTTCGTCCATCACAAGCTCTCGTAGACCGCCATAAAGTGGGACCCAAATACGCCCCGTTACATACTAGGCGCCGTCTGCCTTCTGTTCTAACCGGTGTCGTGAGCCGCGTAGGGCTTCAGCCTTTACATTTTCTGGTTTCAATGCGTCTACCTGAGCATTTCGTATCTGTGCTGGAAGACTGGACTGTATCGTAAGCTGTAGCGCTCGCACGCGCCGAGGTAAAGTGTCTTTCCGACTGAGGGCGTCAGCCACAACGTTGGCTTTGCCTGGATGGTACTTGATGGCGCATTCGTAGTCGTTGAGTAGTTCTACCCATCGCCGTTGACGCATGTTCAAATCCTTTTGCTTAAGAATATGCTCGAGACTCCTGTGATCGGTGTAAATTGTGCACTTGGTACCGTACAGGTAGTGTCGCCATATCTTGAGCGCGAAAACAACAGCTCCCAGCTCTAAATCGTGCGTCGTGTAATTTCGTTCGTGAATCTTAAGTTGGCGCGAAGCGTAGGCAATGACCTTGTCGCGCTGCATTAACACACATCCAAGACCCTGGATGGATGCATCACAGTAGACCAAAAAGTCGTCCGTGCCCTCTGGCAATGAGAGGATAGGTGCACTGCAAAGTCTATCCTTTAAGTGCTGAAAAGCAGTTTCCTGATTGTTGCCCCAACGGTAGGTGACGCCCTTCTATGTCAGTAGTGTAAGTGGCTGAGCAATCTTAGAGAAATCCTTGATAAACCGTCTGTAATACCCCGCCAAACCCAAGAAATGGGCGTATTTCCGTTGGCGTACGTGGTGCAGGCCAGTTCCTGATCGAGTCTACCTTGGATGGATCGACATGGATCCCATCCTTGTTCACTACGTGGCCTAGAAAGTGGACTTCACGAAGCCAGAAGTCGCATTTCGAAAACTTAGCGTACAGCTGTTCCTTCCGTAGGAGTTCCAAAATAAGGCGTAGGTGCTGCTCGTGTTCCTCCTGAATCTTGGAGTAGATCAGAATGTCGTCGATGAATACAATGACGAACTTGTCGAGATAGGGTTTGCACACCCTGTTCATAAGGTCCATAAATACGGCAGGCGCGTTCGTTAACCCGAACGGCATGACAAGAAACTCGTAGTGGCCGTAGCGAGTTCTGAATGCGGTTTTGGAGACGTCCTCATCCCGGACTCTTAGCTGATGATACCCTGACCGTATGTCTATCTTGGAGTAGTAACACGACCCTTGCAACTAGTCGAATAAATCATCTATGCGTGGAAGAGGATAACGGTTCTTCACCGTTACCTTGTTCAGTTCCCGATAATCTATGCACATCCTGAAAGTGTCGTCCTTCTTTTTCACGAATAACACTGGAGCTCCCCAAGGCGAAGAGCTTGGACGAATGAAGCCCTTCTCCAAGAGCTCTTGTAGCTGCTTTGACAGTTCCTCCAATTCTGATGGAGCTAGACGATATGGTGCGCGAGCTATGGGTGTTGCTCCTGGAGCGAGCTCGATTTGAAATTCGACCTGACGATGAGGCGGTATTCCAGGCAAATCTTCAGGAAACACCTGAGGGTAGTCGCGTACAACTGGAATATCCTCCAGTTTCTTTTCCTTCACTGATGCATCTGAAACGAGTGCCAAGATTGCGGTGTGACCCTTCCGCAGACATTTCTGAGCCTTCAAGAAAGAGATGATGCCAACCACAGCACCACTCTTGTCGCCTTGGACTTCGAGAGGTTCTTGACCAGTACGGGGAATGCGAATGATCTTCTCACTGCATAAGATTTCATCCTGATGCTGGGATAACCAATCCATCCCAATAACGATATCAAAACTTCCCAAGACTATGGGAATAAGGTCGATCGAGAATGTTTGACCGGCTAAGACGATACTACAACCCCTGACTATCTGCGTGGCTTCTAAACTCTTACCATTAGCTAGTTCTACTACATGTTTGGTGTTTAGGGGTGTTGGTGTACGTTTTAACAATTTACTGACTTTTAGCGATATATAACTTGTATCAGCACCCGAATCAAACAAAATAGTAACATAAATATCGTCGAGGAGAAACTTACCCATAACCACATTGGGATCGTTCATTGCATCTCCTCGTCCTAACACGAAAGCTCGACCCCTTGCCTCGTTGCCATTGTTGTTGTTGTTCCCACCGTTGTTGTTGTTCCCATTGCCCTGGTTATTGTTGTTGCGATTCTGGTTCTGGTTCAGTTGAGGACAATCGCGTTTGAAATGACCTTCAGCCCCACACTGGAAACATCCCCGGTTTCCACGCTGTGGCTGCTGCTGCTGTGGGTTCTGTGGAGCTGGTTGTTGCGGTTGTTGATTCTGATTTGCAGGCCGTGGGCTCCTACAGTCTTTGGCCTCGTGACCCATCTTGAGACACCTTTGACAACGACCCTTGTTGCACTGGCCGCTGTGATGTCTGTTGCACCAGAAGATTGCTGACTAGGACTCTGGTAGTGGTCAGTCTTCTGCTGCTGAGCTTGGGATTGAACTGTTGCTGAACCTTTGCTAGAATCCCCATCCCACTTTCTTTTGTTGTCACTGGGTGTAGTGGGAGTAGTGGCTGATGCGGTAGCACTGATGCGTTTGGGCAAGTTGTTCTGTTCCACCGCCTGATCCGTGAGGCGATGAGCAAGACGCTGGATGTCTTGGATGTTGTCGAGGTTTGCCGACGTAACATGGCTCTGAATTTCTGAGGCTAGACCCTTGAGGTACAACTCAATGCGCTTGATCGGAGGGTCTACCATGGTTGGGCACAAGATGGCCAGTTCGTTCGATCGCTTCGTGTAAGCTTCTATCTCTGACCCCGTCATCTTCAAGTGATAAAACTCATTCTCCAACTTGTGAATATCATCCCTTGTGTAGTACTCACGTTTAATAAGTTCTTTGAAATCGTTCCATGGGGTGGCGTTAGCAGCTGCCAACCCTAAGATCTGAACTTGGGCGTTCCACCAAGTTAGTGCTATTCCTTCTAGCGTACCAGTGGCATACTTGACCCTGCGAGCCTCAGGGCATTCACACATTTCGAAAACTGACTCTAGCTTCTCAAACCAGTGGAGGAGTCCCACTGCCCCCTCGGTGCCACTGAAAGTACTTGGACGACAGTCCATGAAGTTCTTGAAAGTGCAGACAGGTTGCTGCGCGTGTTGACCTATTGTGTACGAATAGGGCAAAGTTTAAATACAAGGGCTAGTTTAGGAATGTAGGATCTAAAGATCCTAGTGTGGGTTATGACTACAGGATATACTACCTGCTTGAGCAGCTGCAAGTGCCGCAGCAACTTGAGCTTGAACGAGAGCCTCTAGCTGGGCTTGTGTCATGTTAATTCGTCCAGACATGATCTTCATTGTAAAAGTAGCGTAAGTGAGAATAGTTCGCGAGTAGGGCGATGACAGAAAAGCGTAAGCACGTAGGTATTCTCATGTAATAAAGTCATGTGTATCAAAGCGTACTACGAGCAAAGTTCTATATAGTTCTAGCATGCAGGTAATAAACATAAACCTTATTACCTAGGATGTCGAGTCTTGCACGTGGAGTGAAGCGTCGTTGTGGATCGTTGAGAGCACTGTTCTGGTTATAGTCTGGTTTTAATAAAACGTTTTCCCATATTAAAACCTAGTTCTCTATAACCAATGGCTCTGATACCAATCTGTCACACCCCCAAAATCCCACACGCGGAGTACCACCGCTTGGAGGCGTGACATGACCAGGATCAAGCCATCAATCATATCAAACATAGCATTTAAGTGTAAAAGTAGAAAATGCATTTCATCGTGACATGACTGATGTGCATAACCAAACATTATTTAAGTAGCGGAAGCATAATAATGAAAACCCAAAATAAGTTATAAGTTCAAATATCGTTCACGATCCGTATCCCACAACGACCTGCTCCTCCCTGTGCAAGCTCCAGAATGTACCTAAGGTCCTGCAAGGCATGCAGCAGATAATCAACAACTAGTTGAGCGAGTTCACAGAAAATAAGTTCGTAATAGTAATGAGTATGTTCATCTAGTTGGGGGCTTCTCATGCATGTATGTACTAATGGTGGGGGTTTCCCATTGCCTTGTATATATATATATATATATACATATATATTACTAGTGGGGGTTTCCCACGGTTATCTTTACTAATGGGGGTTTCCCATTATGGTACTTACTAGACTATTTGCAACCATGTGTTCTTCTTAAACCGAGAACAGGAATACGTACTAGGTCACGTAGGATTTACGTGAGTGCCCTTCCCCGAGGACAGTGGTACGTGTGGGGTTTACGTAGGGTTTACGTAAGTGTCCTTCCGACCCGGAAGACAGTATTGGGTATTAGGTTACATAGGATTTACGTAAGTGTCCTCCCGACCCGGGAGACAATGGTAGATACTAGTTTACGTAGGTTTTACGTAAGTGTCCTGACTATCCTGAGGACGATGGTCTATAGTCTAGTGATTGCGTAAGTACGAGTAATCATCCATTTCAAATAATCCAACCCAATTCCCAACCCGGGAATCCCATGCCTTGGTTGTGTGAACTCACCTTGGGTTGCTCGGCAGATACACAAAGGAGAGGGTTCTTGAACTAACAGTGGTCAATCACGTCCGGTTAGAATCAAACAAGGAGAGAGAGAGGGTGATCCGAGTGAGGAACAAGAACTTCGATCGCCAAAGGGTTGTTGCCGTCGGGTAGAGAGAAAATGAGAAGCTAGGGTTTTGTGTGTTTTCTTGTGTAAGCTAGTTATGAGAAAACAATCCCACCATTTGGGTGTTTGAACGTATAAGGGGAATGGGCCGGCCCTTGCTTGGGCTGCCTATGTGTTCCGAATTCAAAAGAGAGTGGGCCGAGAGTGTCATGAGTCGGCCCATTAGCTCGTGCGATCGGCTATGTGTTGTGCGGTTCGGATTAAGTAGACATATACATATTCACATAACATATCATAACGTCATAACATTCAATAATTCAATCATTCGATAATTCAATCAAGTTCACATACGTTGCATACAATACAAAGACGGGTTCGAAATACGAGTTGTCACATTATCCCCAAATAAAAAGAAATTTCGTCCCGAAATTTGGTACGCACTCACTGAGGAAGCTAGGTAAGTTGTATTGTTTACTGGTTTTCCTGGGGTGTCACAAAATTCCAAATCAACGGGGGGATGATGTGACACCCCAGGAAAACCAGTCAACGATATAACTTACCTAGCTTCCTCAGTAACTGCATGCTAAATTTCGGGATGAAATTTCTTTCAAGTTGGGGATAATGTGACAACTCAAGTTTCCGACTTTCACTTTTGCATTTATTGCGCGTTGACTTTGACTGTTTAGTTGTTTGACTTGTTGGACTTGTAATTGTACGCGTTGTGTTTTAATGAAACGCGATGTCATACTATCGGTCCAGTAGAGCCGCATGTTACAAACGAACTGACTATTACGCATTTACTTTCTGTGAACTCGCTCAACTAGTTGTTGATCCTCTGTTACATGCCTTGCAGGTCGTTAGGTACATGGAGCTTGCACATGGAGGAGCTGGTCGTTGTGGGCTTGGATCGTGATTGTCTTATTAAACACTTATGACATTTCGTACTTATTTATGTTGAGTTTTAATTATACGCTTCCGCTAAACAGTGATAACATACTTAGGTTTTGGAACTCCTTTCATATGGATTTGGTTCGGTTTAAATTGCAATTACTTTTACTTTATACAATGTTCGACATGATTGGTGGCTTGATCCTGGTCAGTCACGCTCCCAAGTGGTGATACTCCGCAGGTGGATTTTTGGGGGTGTGACACGTAATCATGTTGAAATCGCCCTGGTATTCCCGCCCGAGGATTGCGTCGTATCGGGAGGTGTGGGGTAAAACAATGAAGTTTACCTCCTCGATCCGCGTGTGCTTACCGTTGGTAAGGCGCACGGGGAAGGTGATTTGGCTAGAGGGAATACTACTTCCCTCGCGAATCTGGCCAAAGGGTAGTCTATCGGCTGCAATCGATCTTTGTCTTCCTGATCGAATTGGTTGAAGCACTGCTTATATATAATGTCTGCAGTACTACACGGGTAAATGAAAAACCGCTACGTGCAGTAATCATCTAGGTAGCCGGTGACAACGACGGCACGCCTGTCGCGCGGTCTGCCTCGGACTTTGGGGAAAATGACTTGTTCGTCTTTCAAGTCATTATCCCCTCTTTTTGATGCTTTGCGCGGCCATCCACGGCTTCCGTTGATCATGTGGGTTGAGGCTACATACATGGTTTTTTAGCCCGTGGAAGTGCCCTCGTCGTTGGGGGTGATGTGCTTGGTTTGCTTCTACGCGGCTGTCAACAGATGTTGCAGCTTCCCCTCTTTTAGGGCTCGTTCAATCTCTAACCCGAGACTGATGCAGTTGTTGGTTGAGTGGCCCTAGTCCTTATGATACTCACTGTAAAGAGTGAGATCTTGGTTCTTTTTGGACTTCATCGGTTGGGCCGGTCGCAATAATTGTGCGTCAGTCTGGAGGACTTCTGTTGGAGACTTTTTGATCTCGGTCCAATTGCGGTCCAGAGATTCCTTCTTTGATGCCCGTTGTTCGCGTTGGGCATTGATCGTTGCCCTTGCGTCGGACTGTTGCTGCGCGGGACATAAGGTTTGGAATCGTTGCCACGATTCCATGTGTCCCGATTGCGCTTGTTGTTGCGCTTGGTGTCTTGACGGGAGGATTGACCTTCCGCCTGGGGCTGTGCCTTGGCAGTGTGCGGTTTGAGAGACCGCTGTGTTTGGGCGTACGTCTTGACCGCGGCCATGACGTCGTCCCACTTTTCTGGCAAGCCCTCCTTGCCTGAGATGGTCATTACCATTTCATCGTCCTTGACGGCTCGGATGAAATGGTTGCGGGCCATTTGGTCTGCGATTCCGCCGATCTCGAGGAATTCTTTATTGTAGCGGATAACGAAAGATTCTAGGCTTTCGTTTTCCCCGCGCAAGATGTTCATGACGTCCATTGAATCACGTTTGTGATGTCGTTGTTGGCTGAAGTGTGCGAGAAATTTTGCTTGCAGTTGTTCAAATGAAGCCAGCTCTCCAACTGGCAAAGAATCGAACAAGGCCCCTGCTAATCCAGTGAGGGTCTGGGGGAAAAATGGCACCATATGGCCTCGTCCCATTTACCCATGCACCCGGCGCCGGTAAAAACATTCATGTGGTCGTCTGGGTCGGACGAGCCACTGTATTTCCCAATCGTAAGTGGGAGTTTAGTTGTAGTTACTTCGGCGTGGGCAATCTCCGGTATGAATTTGGAGTTTTCGGCAGCGGACTTTGGCCTGTAGGGTTCGGTTGGTCTGCGCTTTGCAGCGCGGACGTATGTAGTGCGGGGTTGATTGGGAGGAATGTAGTTGTATCCTCCCGCAATATGTGTGGTCGTCTGGGTCGGTGCGATCATGCCCCTCGTTGCGGGGCTGTGGTCCCAGACGGCTATTGATGCCGGAGCCACGGTGGGCTGTTGATTGCCACCGATTTTAGCCATGCTGGCCTAGGCGGCTTTGTATTGGACCCCTGCGGCGGGATCCGTATGTGGAGTCGTCCTCGTCAAGTGTGCCAACGCTACAGTAGGAGGATCCGCGTTCTTCTACCCTATCCCGGGAGGCCGTGTTTTCGGGTGCCCTGCTATCGTATTTCAAGATACGATGCGCAGGTGTGTGTGGTGCTGGGGTGGGTCCTCCAGGTACGTGTGCCTCTGCCGGGAATAAAGATCCATTCCTAGAGGTATCACAGAACCGTACTGTGAAAAATCTGGCATGAACACTGGGGAAGAGCCCCCTCTATGCAGATGTGCCTATATGGCCTATTGGTTGTGCTGGGGTGGTGTTCCCCGTAGGTACCAAGTTTGTGGGGTTGAGGTTATCCCCGGTAGGATTGTTTTGACGATAAGACATGATCTTCAAGAAAGAAAAGGATGCGGGAAAAAAGTGCTAAGAGTAGCGGTGGGCGCCAATGATGAATCAGTGGTTAACCAAGAGAGGTTAATTCACTGGTCTCGTCAAGTAGGGTTAATCCCTTCTTTCCAAGGATCGGTGGCTGGATCGTCCGCTGGTCTGTCTCCTGCACAAGGAAAACACACCGTGACTCGTAACAAGGAGAAAGGGGTAGGGGATGCTCCTTGTTACCACTCTCCGGTGTGAGAATCGGTAATTTGCTTGAGAAGTAAAGTGTGTGATAGCAGTAGTTATGAGAGAGTTGAGAAGCAATACCTCATACCTGGTTTGAGATGGGTATTTATAGGCTAGGAGTGAAGGAGGGTAATTGAGTGGCTAGACTGATGACGCACCACCCTTATGCAGGTGTGTCAGGCTTGTCGGTTGTGGAGGTGAAGCCACGTCCTACTGCGGTGTCAGTCTGTTGCTTACGTATGGGCTGATAGGCAACTGTCATTGGTGCCACTTCTCTGTGGTGTCAGTCCCACTAGCCTCGTGGGCAGGATGCGGTGCTGCGCCGCATCGCTGCCTGCGGTAAATGCTGTTGTTTCCGCGTTCTCACTCTGGCGAAGACTGTGGGATGCGGTGCCAGGCCGCATCGCCACTTGTGGTGACTGTTGCTGTTATCTAGATCCCTTGTCGTGACGAAAATGTTCATAGGATGCGGTGCTAGGCCGCATCGCTATGTGTACACCCATTTTCATACACAAGGTAAGTCTTCTCATCACTTGACCGATTGGATTCGACCGCTATGTTCGCGCGTGCCCGCACGAACACAGATAAGTTCTTGGCGGTGGGGGTTTTTGATAAGGGTAATGGTCACTCGCGGCCATGTTGGCGTGAGATCTGGGACCATACCCCTTCAACGTCCCATCTTTCAAGTTTGGTGTTTTAGATTCTAATATAATAAATTTTCCGTCTCTTAAGTTTACTGTTTTGTACTTACTGTTTCTAGTTACATTTTCAAGTTTTGTTTTTATTTTTATTATTTTATTTTTTGGGTTTTTTATAATACTTGTCCAAAGTAATTTTATTATGGTTTGGTAGTTTTTGGGGCGTTTTATGGCATGTTGGCGTTTTGACAAGCATTTGGTTGTGTGGCCTTTTTATTACATATGGCGTTGTTATTATATAACAATCAACTGAAAAAGAAATATATATATATATATATATATATATATATAGGGGAAGGTTCGAATGAAAACCACTAGTTATTGTGAAAACTAGAAAACTAACTAAAACCCACTAAAAAGGAGGGGGGAAGACTTTTAATGAAGGAGGGGTAAAATTGGAACAAAAAAATATATAACTTTTCAAACATTTCCCATTTCTCCATACATTATCATTTTAAAACAAAAATGGCACCATAAGATCACAAATTTTCTTATCTTTCATTCAAGTATATTCGAGCATATTTTTTATGACATAAAAAAAAGATTTATGGTGTCGTCTTGTTTTCAATACTATTATTATAGTAGTGCACATGTGCAATATAACATGTACTACAATGTGCATTACATGCTTAAAATTAGCTTTTTGAGTCTAGTTTAGCTTTTAGGGTTAGTTTTTTTGGAGGTTTAGGATTAGGATTAGGTTTTTGGGTGTGGGGGGAGGGGGGGTTTAGGTTTTTGGGGAGTGGGGGTGGGGGGTTAGGTTTTTTTCGGGTTTATGTTTAGGGTTTAGTTTTAGGTTTTCGGGAGGGTGGGGGGTGGGGGGTTTAGGTTTTTGGGGGGGGGGGGGGTGTTAGGCTTTTGGTGGGAGGGTGAATTTAGGTTTTTTTTGGGGGGGGGGGTGGGGGTTTAGGTTTTGGGGGGTGTCGGTGGGGGGTGGGTTAAGTGGTTTAGGCTTTCCGTATTAGTGTACATGTGCAGTACAACCAAAAAAAATTTTTTTTTTTTAAATTTTTTCCATATATAAAAAGTAGCGATTTTTCTAAAAAAATTTGTAAAAAAAAATTGTATGTTTTTTAGGTTTTTTTAGTTAGTTTTCGAGTTTTCACAATAAAAGTGGTTTTCATTTGAACCATCCCCTATATATATATATATATATATAGTGTGAGGTTCATTGGGGAACACTAAAAAAGTGGGGAACAGTGGGGAACAGTGGGGAACCGACTCAAACGAACTCCGATTGGACTCATTCAAGCGGCGTTGGAACTGGCTCGTCGAACCTTAACCAAGATCTCTTAACTCTAAACCCTAAATCATAACCCTAAACCCTAAATATATTAGGGTTTGGCTTTTAGGGTTTAGCTTTAGGGTTTAGGTATAAGGTTTAGCTTTAGGGTTTAGTTTTAGGGTTTACCTTTTACCTTTAGAGTTTAGGGTTTAGCTTTAGGATTTAGCTTTAGTTTTAGGCTTTAGGGTTTAGCTTTTAAGGTTTATAGTTTAGATTTTACGGTTTAGCTTAGGTTTTTGCCTTATTTTTTAGCTTTAGGGTTTAGAGTTTAGGAGTTAGTATTTAGGGTTTAGGGTTAAGAGATCTTAGTTAGGGTTCGACGAGCCGGTTCCAACGCCGCTGGAATGAGTCCAATCGGAGTTCGTTTGAGTCGGTTCCCCGTTGTTCCCACTTTTTTAGTGTTCCCCAATGAACCTATATATATATATATATATATATATATATATATACACAATTGATTTTCCAAATCTTCACTGTCACCAATCTCTTTCTTCTTTTGAAGCATCTTCACTGGCTGTTTCGACTTTCGTATGATTTTTTTATTTTTGTTTTTTGAAGTAGTTTTTCTTGTCACCGTGTGGAAGCACAAAGTCTGAAATCAGCCTCTGTTTTTGAATATTTGTCCATCTCATGCAGCAAAATGTTATTGAGTTTACACCCTTTAGCCAACAATCTTTGAATTTCCAACGAACGATGTTTGATTTTTTTAACTTTTTGGCGTTTTAGGGAGAAAAAGAACGCCACTAAATAAAAACACCTTAAACTCTAAATTTTGATCATGCTAAATCAATAATGTTTTGTTGTATGGTGATGGACAACATTGTTAACCTTAGTTAAGAAAGATGTCTGACTTGTTGTCCATCCCATACAGCTAAATTTATTGACAACAAACTTCAATAATGTTTTTGTATATTTTGGCGTTATAAATTGGATGGAATGTTAGTGCACTATGTCTATTGACTTCGTCTTGTATCGAGTCATGTAATAGGGTAGGATAACCAGTGCTCGAGTTGCTAGAAACTGAATTTAGTGGGATAGTTGGTAATTCCGCTTGAAACGGTCAAAGGCAAGTTCAAGCGAAATTAACAATGTTAATTCCGCTTGAAAGTGCCCTTGATCATTTCAAGCGGAATCACATCACTATATATATGGGCACTTGGTTTGTGTTAGTGCATCACATCTGTTGACTTCGTCTTGTATCAAGTCTAGGGTTGTTTAGGTTAGATATGGCACGAAATCCTAGAAACAAGTGTTTTAATAGGTTTCGCTTATGTGTCATAGTCTTAGGTTCGCTTATATGAACAAGTTAAGAGATCCACTTATATGAACATGATAGGTTCGCTTATACGGACATGACCGTATAAGCGAAAACTCCTCATCTATATATAGGGGTCATTCAAGCAGATCTAGTAGGTGTTGTATGTGTGTTTTTCTTCCGGTGAGCCACGAAGTGCTGCCGAAGTACTGTCAGAACGTGTACTCGTGTTATTGATCAACACAACAGCAAATTTAAGTGAATCCAACTGAAATAGCACCAAATCATTAGTTTCCGCCTCTTGATTTGGATAGGAATTCTTCTGATCGACTCAAACAGGGCCGAACGCGATCCTACAAGTGGTATCAGAGCTCAGGAGGGAGAGTTCTTGCCATTTCAGCTGCATTTCATATGTTTTTTCTACACTTTCTTTAATATTTCAAAATTTTTCACGGTAAAATCTGCTCAATTTCACACATTGCACTCGGAATCATGTATTAGTAAACCCTTGAAAGTTTCAGATTTAAAATCGACCTAGAAAGTAGGATTTTTGGGGTTTCGCTTGTACGAACACGTTCAAAAGGTGACATCAGCAGATAGTTTCGCTTCAAAGTTCAGCTAGTTTCGCTTATTTGATCACTTAGTTCCGCTTATTTGGACAATTTCTGATAGTTCCGCTTCAAAGGGTCCGCTTCAAAGACACTTTGTTGTAGTTCCGCTCAAGAGTTCCACTTGAACAGACAGTTCCGCTCTTCTGTACAAGATAGTTCCGCTTCAAGGACCATTGAAGTTTCGCTTATCTGAACAAAGAGTAGCTTCGCTTCAAGTGACTTTGAGGTTCTGCTTTTGTGACAATTTGGAGTTTCGCTTATTTGTTCAAACAAAGGTTCCGCTCCAAGGAACAAACAGTAGTTCTACTTAGTGTGACATTCAGAAGATCCGCTTATTTGACACTCTGAAGGTTCCGCTCTAGTGACAACTAGTGTTCCGCTTATTTGAACATTGTGCCTAAACTTGGAATTTTTGTGAATTTTTGAACCTTGAACAACGGACACTGAATTCTATAACGCCATTGCTAGTCCGATCTCAATTACTCAGAATGCTTTGATTGATAATGAAACCGGAACGTCTCAGAAACCACCTAAACTCATGGATATTGATGATTATAACGTGTGGTCTGAACGATTTGGAAACTGGGTCGAGGCTTATTATTTAGATGCGTGGGAACACACTGAAGAACCATATGTTAGACCCGTTACAAATGGCGTGCAGCAAACAATTCGAGAGATGAGTACGGAAAATAAAAACAAATATCGAGATGAGAATTGATGGTGAGTCTGCTTCAGCAAGCGATAAAAGAAGATATCTTGATATTGCTTCAACATGATGGAACTGCATATTCAATCTGGACAGAATTGGAACCAAAATTTGTTGGAAGTGATGATATGCTCAAAAATAAGATGTCTCTCGTGAAGAAAGAATTCGATTTATTCCGTGGTTTGAAAACTGAAAACACCAAGCAGATAATTGACAGATATTGTAACTTGGTGAGAAATATGACAAAAGTTGGAATTAAGAAAGATACTGACGAATTGATTGAAAAACTTGCAGATGCGCTACCACATGAAACATGGGGAACGTTTCTGATGATGCTGAGATCCAACAGAAAAGATTACAAGAATATGACACTGGGAGATTTCATCAAACACCTGGAAGCTCAAGAGATGGAGGATGTCACACCCCCAAAATCCACCTGCGGAGTATCACCGCTTGGGAGCGTGACTGACCAGGATCAAGCCACCAATCATATTGAACATGTAATTAATGTCAAGTATAATAAATGTAAACAAACCATTCAATACGATTGATGTTTCAACAAAACATAATTTAAGTTGCGGAAGCATAGTAAATAATCCAACAATAGTTAATAGTTTTAAATGTCATAGTAGTTCAACGTAGAAACCACGATCCTTGTCCACAACGACCCGCTTCTCCAGTACAAGCTCCAAGTACCTAACGATCTGCAAGGCATGTAACAGAATGATCAACAAACTAGTTGAGCGAGTTCACAGTAAGTAAGTGCGTAACAGTAAGTAACGGGTGGCTCTACTGGGCCAATAGTAAGTTATGCAGGTGGGGGCTTCCCATGTTATGTGACCACTAGACTATTCGTATTATCCCTGTTCTTCGTCCGAGAACAGTAGCGCGTATGGGGTGTGCGTAGGTTTTACGCACGTATCCTTCGTAACCGAGGATAGAAGTAACATATGACCACGTAGGTGTTATCCCAACCTACGGAAGAAGTAAGTAATGCGTACACGTAGGTTTTACGTGCGTGCCTGACATCCGAGGCAGTAATGGCAAATGACCACGTAGGTGTTATCCAACCTACGGAACCACGTAGGTGTTATCCCAACCTACGGAACCGTCCTGACATCCGAGGACCATGATAGGTGATAGTCTAGGAAAAGCGTTTGTACGTTATAAGTCAATTGAAACCTTTAACCCATTCCCACGACCCGGGAATCCCATGCCTTAGTAGGAGTGTGAACTCACCTTGGTTTGCTCGGTATGCTAGGTTATGTACTCACAAGTAATTAATCAAGTCCTATTGTATGCACGTATAACAAATCAGTTCACGTTCGAAATGATACACATGTAATCTAATGTCGTATGGTGCTTGACAGCCAATATCATGTATCAATCATGTATCACGTAACAGTTAACCCATTCATGCAATTCATGTAATTCATGTGAACATATACAGGATCATGCATCTCACAAAAACTCAGACAAGTATGGGGGGGGGTCTCCCCTGTTCAAAACTCGGATATCACATGAAATCATCATACAATAAACTCAGACTATCAAGTTACACACACAGACTCATTAAACTCGGTCCAAATACAAGTCAATAAACTCGGACCCTAAACATTTCATTAACTCGGCCCAATTAAACTCAGCCCATAAACATTTAATAAGCTCGGTCCACATATGGATTTATACTCGGACCAACCTTTACAATTTATACTCGGACTACAAAACAAACTCGGACCAAAGTGACATGTATTAAACTCGGACCAATAATAAACTCGGACTAGGTCCATTATATTCGGACCACTTGCAAGCTAAATAAACTCGGACCATTAGGGCCTTATATTCGGACCACTTGTAAGCTAAATAAACTCGGACCATGAGAGATTTATTAAACTCGGACAAGTGATTAAACTCGGGCACATTACAATCTAATATATTCGGACAAAGTGGTCCAACTTAAACTCGGACAAGATGGTCCAACTTAAACTCGGACCTGATGATCTAATTTAAACTCGGACAAGATACAATACATTATACTCGGATCATTATATTCTTCAAATAAATTCGGTCCATGTGTTCATCAATTAAACTCAGACTAACCCAACAATACTCGGACTAACATATAAATCAACCTCAGACAATTACATTAGCAATTGGAACAGTTACACTTTCGCATTCAACAGTTACGTTCTTATTGTCAAAACCCTACTTCATACACATCGCAGAACGGCAATTTATCACCAAGAAATCATCCTAACATTCCTTGAATCTTATCATCATGCAAACAATCATTCACTAATCAACATCATTATCACAATACTCAATATCCATTTAAAACGCAGAACCTTCATATGATAATCTAGGGTTTTTCAAGAATTGCAAGAATCATGAATTTGTAACAATCAAACAATCAATCACTAACAACCAACAATGATTAAGCAATTACCTTGATGGATTCTAGAGAAAGAGGAATCAAGTGATGATTATCTTGTGCCAAATGATTTGGTGATGATGCTTGCTAGAGGATTAGAGAGGTGAAAGTACGTGTTTTGGTTTCTTGTGATGATTAGGGAATGATTAGTGAAAGAGATTAGGGTTTTAAGTATCTAGGATTTCACTAATTACCATTTACATCCCTAAGTATTGTAATTTACAAATGCACACCATCTCATAACTGTTTCATAGTTCCACCACCAAGTTTACACATTTGACAAGTTTCACAAATACAATCAAACAATCAAAACATAATTAATTTCATGGCAATCAATACATGATCGTGCAATAAATACGAAATAGAATCTTGGAAATTCGAGTTGTCACATTATCCCCAACTTAAAAGAAATTTCGTCCCGAAATTTGGTACGCACTCACTGAGGAAGCTAGGTAAGTTACATCGTTCACTGGTTTTCCTGGGGTGTCACATCATCCCCCCGTTGATTCGGAATTTCGTCCCGAAATTCAGTAGTAGTAGCTTCAGCCTCAGTAGTGGATGCATTGGTTTCGAATAACTGGGGATACTTTTCTTTCATTCGATCTTCGCGTTCCCAGGTGTACTCTGGGCCACGCTGGGAGTTCCAACGAACTCGAACAAGAGGGATTCTCTTGTGTTTGAGGACCTTAACATCCCGGTCCGTGATTTCAACTGGTTCCTCGACGAACTGCAACCGCTCGTCGATAGTGAGTTCCTTAAAAGGAACTATAAGGGTCTCATCTGATAGGCATTTCTTCAGATTCGACACGTGAAATACATTGTGAACTGCACCGAGTTCAGCTGGTAGGTTTAATCTGTAGGCTACTTTGCCAATTTTCTCAATGATTTCGAACGGTCCGACATACCGTGGATTGAGTTTGCCTCGTTTGCCAAAACGAACCACACCCTTCCAGGGTGAGACTTTTAGTAAAACCCGGTCTCCGACCTGAAATTCCAAAGGTCTCTTACGCTTATCCGCGTAGGCTTTCTGACGGTCGCGTGCTGCCGCCATGCGTTGTCGTATCTGCGCAATCTTTTCTGTGGCGTCCACTACAATCTCTGGACCCGTAATTTGACTATCCCCCACCTCTGCCCAACAGAGAGGTGACCGGCATTTACGTCCGTATAATGCCTCAAATGGAGCGGCTTGAATGCTGGTGTGGTAGCTGTTATTGTATGAGAACTCCACCAAAGGAAGGTGTTTTTCCCAGCCGTTGCCGAAATCGATAACACACGCCCGAAGCATGTCTTCTAGAGTTTGGATAGTTCGCTCAGACTGCCCATCCGTCTGAGGGTGATATGCTGTGCTCATGTCTAATCGTGAGCCGAAGGATTTGTGCATCGCTTGCCATAGCTCTGACGTAAATCGTGCGTCGCGATCTGAAATGATGGAGGTTGGCACTCCGTGCCTCGAAACGACTTCTTTCAAGTAAATGTCTGCGAGAGTGGAGAACTTATCCGTTTCCTTTATCGCTAGGAAGTGTGCAGACTTGGTGAGTCGATCCACGATTACCCATATTGTATCGTTCCCACGCTGAGATCTCGGTAGGCCTGTAACAAAATCCATGGAAATTTCTTCCCATTTCCACTGTGGTATCTTGGGTTGTTGCAGTAGACCTGCTGGTTTCTGATACTCAACCTTGACTCTCACACAGGTCAAGCACTTGCCAACATAGGTGGCGATGTGGGCTTTCATACTTGGCCACCAGTATGTTGTTTTGATATCATGGTACATTTTATCCGCACCTGGATGTACCGAGTAGCGAGACTTGTGCGCTTCGTCCATCACAAGTTCTCGTAGACCGCCATAAAGTGGGACCCAAATACGGCCCGTTACATAGTAGGCGCCATCTTCCTTTTGTTCCATTTGTTGCCTTGAGCCGCGTAAGGCTTCAGCCTTGACGTTTTCGGGTTTCAGAGCTTCCATCTGAGCAGCTCGTATCTGAGAAGGAAGACTAGACTGAATAGTAAGCTGTAGCGCTCGCACGCGCTTCGGTAGAGTGTCTTTCCGACTGAGGGCGTCAGCCACAACATTGGCCTTGCCTGGGTGATACTTGATAGCGCATTCATAGTCATTAAGCAGTTCGACCCATCGTCGTTGACGCATATTCAATTCCTTCTACTTGAAGATATGCTCGAGACTCATGTGATCGGTGTAAATCGTGCACTTGGTACCGTACAGGTAGTGTCGCCATATCTTAAGCGCAAAAACAACGGCTCCCAGCTCCAAATCGTGCGTCGTGTAGTTCCGTTCATGAACCTTGAGTTGACGAGAGGCGTAGGCAATAACTTTATCCCGCTGCATCAATACACAACCAAGCCCCTGTATCGATGCGTCACAATAAACCACGAAGTCATCCGTGCCCTCGGGCAATGAGAGGATAGGTGCGCTGCATAATCTATCCTTTAAGTACTGAAAAGCAGTTTCCTGCGTATTACCCCATCTGTACACGACACCTTTCTGTGTTAGCATAGTAAGCGGCTGCGCGATCTTGGAGAAGTCTTTGATAAACCGTCTGTAGTATCCCGCCAAACCCAAGAATTGGCGTATTTCTGTTGGTGTACGCGGTGCTGGCCAATTTCTGATCGAATCTACCTTGGATGGATCGACATGAATCCCATCCTTGTTCACCATATGGCCTAAGAAGTGGACTTCACGAAGCCAGAAGTCGCATTTAGAAAACTTTGCGTACAGTTGCTCCTTTCGAAGAAGTTCCAAGATAAGACGTAGGTGCTGCTCGTGTTCCTCCTGACTCTTGGAGTAGATCAGAATGTCGTCGATGAAGACAATGACGAACTTGTCGAGATAGGGTTTACACACCCTGTTCATAAGATCCATGAAGACTGCAGGCGCGTTCGTAAGCCCGAATGGCATGACAAGAAACTCGTAATGGCCGTAGCGAGTTCTGAATGCTGTTTTGGAGACGTCCTCATCCCGGACTCTCAGCTGATGATAACCTGACCTCAAGTCTATCTTGGAGTAATAACACGACCCTTGCAACTGGTCGAATAAGTCATCTATGCGCGGAAGAGGATAACGGTTCTTCACCGTCACCTTATTGAGTTCACGGTAGTCGATGCACATTCTGAACGTACCGTCTTTCTTCTTCACAAATAACACTGGAGCTCCCCAAGGCGAAGAGCTTGGACGAATAAAGCCCTTTTCCAAGAGCTCTTGTAGCTGCTTCGACAGTTCTTCCAATTCGGTTGGAGCTAAACGATACGGTGCGCGGGCTATTGGTGCTGCTCCAGGAGCTAACTCAATCTGAAACTCGACTTGACGATGAGGAGGTAAACCAGGTAAATCTTCAGGAAACACTTGAGGAAAATCACGCACAACTGGTATATCCTCCAGCTTCTTTACCTTTGCTGATGCGTCAGTGACAAGTGCCAGAATGGCAGTATGTCCCTTTCGTAAACATTTCTGCGCCTTTAAGAAAGAGATGATGCCAACCACAGCACCACTCTTGTCACCTTGTACTTCGAGGGGTTCTTGACTGGAGCGAGGAATACGAATAACTTTTTCTTTGCATAAGATCTCCGCGTGATGTTGGGATAACCAATCCATACCGATGACGACGTCGAAACTACCCAAAACTATGGGTATGAGATCAATCGAGAAAGTCTGACCCGCTAGAACAATACTACAACCCTTGACTACCTGTGCGGCTTCTACACTTTTACCATTGGCTAGTTCTACGACGTGTTTGGTGTCTAGGGGTGTTGGTGTACGTTTTAATAATTTACTCATTTTCAATGACATATAGCTTGTATCAGCACCCGAATCAAATAAGACAGTAACATAAATATCGTCGAGAAGAAACTTACCCATAACCACATTGGGATCATTCACTGCGTCACCTCGACCTAGCACAAAAGCACGACCCCGAGCTTCATTGCCATTGTTGTTGTTGTTTCCCCCGTTATTGTTGTTATTGTTCCCGTTGCCCTGATTGTTGTTGTTGTTCTGGTTCCTGTTTAGCTGAGGGCAGTGTCTCTTGATGTGACCTTCAGCACCACAATTATAGCACCCCTTGTTGCCCTGTTGCTGATTCCGCTGTGTTGGTAGCTGCTGCTGGTTCTGGTTCGCAGGTCGAGCGCTTCTACAATCTTTGGCCTCGTGACCCATCTTGAGGCATCTTTGACAACGAATCTTATTACACTGGCCACTGTGATGTTTGTTGCAGGTGTTACACTTTGGAAGGCTTCCTCGATACCCTCCCTGTCTGTGGCTGCCTGAGGAGTGCTGACTGGGACTCTGGTAACTGTCTGTCTTTCGTTGCTGAGCTTGTGACTGTACTGAAGCTGACCCCTTGCTAGAATCCCCATCCCATTTTCTCTTACTTTCACTGGGAGTAGCAAGTGTAGTAGAAGCAGTAGCGGTAGCAGTAGCACTGACGCGCTTAGGCAGTTTATTCTGATCCACTGCCTGATCGGTGATGCGATGAGCGAGACGCTGGATTTCCTGGATGTTGTTGAGGTTAGCCGAGGTAACGTGGCTCTGTATTTCTGGTGCCAAACCTTTGAGATACAACTCAATACGCTTGTATGGAGGATCCACCATAGTTGGACATAACACAGCCAACTCATTTGATCTCTTGGTGTAAGCTTCGATTTCCGAACCAACCATTTTCAAGTTATACAACTCGTCCTCCAACTTGTGAATGTCTTCTCTAGTGCAGTATTCCCTCTTGATCAGTTCTTTGAAATCATTCCAGGGTGTGGCGTTAGCAGCTGCCAACCCTAAGATCTGCACTTGTGCGTTCCACCAAGTGAGCGCAATTCCTTCAAGTGTGCCAGTGGCGAACTTCACCCTGCGAGCCTCAGGGCATTCACACATTTCGAAAACCGACTCGAGCTTTTCAAACCAGTGGAGGAGTCCAACTGCTCCCTCCGTGCCACTGAACGAGCTAGGACGACAATCCATGAAATTCTTGAAGGTGCACCCAGGTTGTTACTGAGCGGGTTGACCTATTGTGTACGAATAGGGCAAAGTTAAGTACGAGAATTAATGTAGGATCTAAAGATCCTAGTGTCTATACTGCAGGGTGTACTACCTGCTTGGGCGGCTGCAACTGCCGCAGCAACGAGAGCCTCTAGCTGGGCTTAAGTCATGTTAATTCGTGCGGCCATTGATCTTCACATCAAAGGCAACATAAGTGAGAAAGGTTCGCGAATAGTGCGATGACAGAAGAGTGTAAGCACATAAGTATTCTCATGCAATGACAAGTTGTGAGCAAGGTAATGTAAGCATACTACGAGCAAAGTTCTATGCAAATTCTAGCATGTAGGCAATAAACATAAACCTTATTACCTAGGAAGTTGAGTCTTGCACGTGGAGCGAAGCGTCGTTGTGGATCGTTGAGAGCACTGTTCTGGTTATAGTCTGGTTTTAATAAAAACGTTTTTCCATATTAAAACCAAGTTCTCTATAACCAATGGCTCTGATACCAATCTGTCACACCCCCAAAATCCACCTGCAGAGTATCACCGCTTGGGAGCGTGACTGACCAAGATCAAGCCACCAATCATATTGAACATGTAATTAATGTCAAGTATAATAAATGTAAACAAACCATTCAATACGATTGATGTTTCAACAAAACATAATTTAAGTTGCGGAAGCATAGTAAATAATCCAACAATAGTTAATAGTTTTAAATGTCATAGTAGTTCAACGTAGAAACCACGATCCTTGTCCACAACGACCCGCTTCTCCAGTACAAGCTCCAAGTACCTAACGATCTGCAAGGCATGTAACAGAATGATCAACAAACTAGTTGAGCGAGTTCACAGTAAGTAAGTGCGTAACAGTAAGTAACGGGTGGCTCTACTGGGCCAATAGTAAGTTATGCAGGTGGGGGCTTCCCATGTTATGTGACCACTAGACTATTCGTATTATCCCTGTTCTTCGTCCGAGAACAGTAGCGCGTATGGGGTGTGCGTAGGTTTTACGCACGTATCCTTCGTAACCGAGGATAGAAGTAACATATGACCACGTAGGTGTTATCCCAACCTACGGAAGAAGTAAGTAATGCGTACACGTAGGTTTTACGTGCGTGCCTGACATCCGAGGCAGTAATGGCAAATGACCACGTAGGTGTTATCCAACCTACGGAACCACGTAGGTGTTATCCCAACCTACGGAACCGTCCTGACATCCGAGGACCATGATAGGTGATAGTCTAGGAAAAGCGTTTGTACGTTATAAGTCAATTGAAACCTTTAACCCATTCCCACGACCCGGGAATCCCATGCCTTAGTAGGAGTGTGAACTCACCTTGGTTTGCTCGGTATGCTAGGTTATGTACTCACAAGTAATTAATCAAGTCCTATTGTATGCACGTATAACAAATCAGTTCACGTTCGAAATGATACGCATGTAATCTAATGTCGTATGGTGCTTGACAGCCAATATCATGTATCAATCATGTATCACGTAACAGTTAACCCATTCATGCAATTCACGTAATTCATGTGAACATATACAGGATCATGCATCTCACAAAAACTCAGACAAGTATGGGGGGGGGTCTCCCCTGTTCAAAACTCGGATATCACATGAAATCATCATACAATAAACTCAGACTATCAAGTTACACACACAGACTCATTAAACTCGGTCCAAATACAAGTCAATAAACTCGGACCCTAAACATTTCATTAACTCGGCCCAATTAAACTCAGCTCATAAACATTTAATAAGCTCGGTCCACATATGGATTTATACTCGGACCAACCTTTACAATTTATACTCGGACTACAAAACAAACTCGGACCAAAGTGACATGTATTAAACTCGGACCAATAATAAACTCGGACTAGGTCCATTATATTCGGACCACTTGCAAGCTAAATAAACTCGGACCATTAGGGCCTTATATTCGGACCACTTGTAAGCTAAATAAACTCAGACCATGAGAGATTTATTAAACTCGGACAAGTGATTAAACTCGGGCACATTACAATCTAATATATTCGGACAAAGTGGTCCAACTTAAACTCGGACAAGATGGTCCAACTTAAACTCGGACCTGATGATCTAATTTAAACTCGGACAAGATACAATACATTATACTCGGATCATTATATTCTTCAAATAAATTCGGTCCATGTGTTCATCAATTAAACTCAGACTAACCCAACAATACTCGGACTAACATATAAATCAACCTCAGACAATTACATTAGCAATTGGAACAGTTACACTTTCGCATTCAACAGTTACGTTCTTATTGTCAAAACCCTACTTCATACACATCGCAGAACGGCAATTTATCACCAAGAAATCATCCTAACATTCCTTGAATCTTATCATCATGCAAACAATCATTCACTAATCAACATCATTATCACAATACTCAATATCCATTTAAAACGCAGAACCTTCATATGATAATCTAGGGTTTTTCAAGAATTGCAAGAATCATGAATTTGTAACAATCAAACAATCAATCACTAACAACCAACAATGATTAAGCAATTACCTTGATGGATTCTAGAGAAAGAGGAATCAAGTGATGATTATCTTGTGCCAAATGATTTGGTGATGATGCTTGCTAGAGGATTAGAGAGGTGAAAGTACGTGTTTTGGTTTCTTGTGATGATTAGGGAATGATTAGTGAAAGAGATTAGGGTTTTAAGTATCTAGGATTTCACTAATTACCATTTACATCCCTAAGTATTGTAATTTACAAATGCACACCATCTCATAACTGTTTCATAGTTCCACCACCAAGTTTACACATTTGACAAGTTTCACAAATACAATCAAACAATCAAAACATAATTAATTTCATGGCAATCAATACATGATCGTGCAATAAATACGAAATAGAATCTTGGAAATTCGAGTTGTCACAGAGGAGAGGAAGATAGCCAGGATGAAGAATTACGATGGAGAACAAGACATCAGTTTATATTACAAGAGTGGTGTTCCTGGAATGACAAATCATTCTCCGAAAATCGAAACTGCTTTCAGTGTTAAAGATTCTTCTGAAAAGAAATCATCCCAAGGATCAAGCAGCACAAGATTTTCATCATTCGATCCAAATATTTTTGTAACAAAGAATGGAAGAAAACTTCAGTGCAATATTATTCTTAGTATTGAAAATGATCAAGATTACACTGAAGAGATTGCTAAAAATCAAATGTCTTTGTTGGGAATGGTTCTTGAGTCTTACAGTAGTTTTGTAGCCGGAAAGATCGGTAATCCAATGCTCACGAAAGAGGATTACGATCAAATTGATGCTGAGGAAATGGAATTGATGGACATTAAATGGTGCATGGCTAGCGTGATGAGACGAGCTGAAAAGTTTAAACAAATTACAGGCCGAGATGATTTTCGTGATGCAAATGTTTCAACTTTAGGCTTTGATAAATCTAAAGTTACGTGTTTTCGTTGCAGGGAAAAGGGGCATTTCAAGAGGGAGTGCAAAAATCGTGAAGCTACTGGAGCCCAAAATCCTTTTGGAAACACGATTATCACAAAAAGGCGATTTATCATCAAGTCACACCACCAGCACAGCATCAGGCACAAACTGCACATGGGAGAGATGTGATTGATGGATCAAAAAGAGCATGTCTAAGCAAATATGAAAATTTTTCATGGGATAAATATATTCCAATAAACAGCAAAGTGTGTTTGGTAGAAAAAGATGATGAAAAGTTGGTTGAAGGTTTTTGTTGGGACGATTTTTGTCCAGATCAAGATCTCATGGCCAAAGAAATGTCCAAAAACACTTCAAATGTTAATGCTTTCTTTGCTAATGCCTATGATTTGAAATGTGCAGAAAGAAGCAGGAAAGTCATGGAAGCTGCTGAAGCAAGACGAAGAAAGCTTCAAGAAGAGGAAGAAGAGGAAGAGAGATTAAAAGCTGAAGCTGAAAGAAAGAGAAGAGCTGAATTTTTACGATCAAACAGAACAGTCAAAGAGGTTCCTGAATTTGAAATAAAAGTTGGTGCTGAACCAGTCAAAGTTCCCGAAAAATGCATGAACTGTGATTCTTTAATCAAGCAGAACAATGAGTTGCTGCATAATATAAACAGATTGAAAGAATCATATGATACAATGAACAGAGAAATCAACAAGTATACTGATTCGAGTGATGAACAAGCTGTGGCAATGAATACACTAAAGATAGCGTACCTGAGACAGCTTGATGATGCAAATTTTCATATAAAGAAATGTGCTGATCTGGAACTGGAGTTAGCAACACAAAAGATAGAAACTGAGAAAGTTAAAAAATTATTAGAAAGTTACTCATGTTCTACTTTTGTTGTTGACAGGATTTATCCGGTTGTGAAGAATTTGAAGACGTTTGGAGAAGAGAAGACGTCTGAAGAAAAGAAATCTGTGACTAAAGACGAAGAAAAAGTGAAGACTTCTGGTAAGAAATCAAGTATGGTCTACAATAGATGTCCGCCCCTGGTCGAAAATGGATATTCACCTCGAAATCCAAATTCCGAGAGAGTCGAAAAAGCAATAAACTTAGAATGGGAGTCTGGGCCATCGGATAACTTGCCAGAAAATATTGATGTCACGTACACGTCATCCGACACTGATCATGAGTCAAAGTTGATAAAAAGTGTGGTCGATCCAGTGTTAGATAAAGAAGACAGTGAGGAGTCAAACATGGAGTCCAAACCCGAGTCAAAGTCAGGGTCCAATGCGTCAAAGCCAACATTCAAAAAGGACAAACGGGTTTATGATAAAGAGTTTTTGCTATCAAAATCTAATTTGAATGATGAATCACTCAAAGTGGCTTATACTTTGAAAGATTCTGACAAATTATATTCTGATGATGCTTTTCCAATAAGAAGTGTCAGACTTGAAATGATTCAAAAGGTTTTCAAAACAATAGAAATTAATATTTCTGAAATAAAAGATTTAAATCTTATCGGAAAACCTAAACAATACACTTCAAGAGATCAACAAAGAATTAATAAGAAAATGGGTTACAATTGTAGTTATAGTTTCCAAAAGAAACCAAACCATAATCGTAATTTCAAAAAGAAAGGATTAGGTTTTGTTCCACCGAAAAACAATAAAAATGGAAAAATGTATAAACCAAAAACTGTGTTTGTTTCAGGGAAGACGACAGAATCTGAAAAAGAACAATCATTCAGAAAGCAGTCAAATCAGGAATTCCTTGCCAAGAAGCAAGAAGAGTTGAAGAAGAATGATGTTCCAAAGAAGAGTGAAAAGAGAACCTGTTTTCAGTGTAAAACTGTTGGTCATGTTGTGAAGGATTGTCCGAAGACATTCAAGCCAAAACAGGAAGTCTCTGGTAAAATGAAAGAGAAAGTCGTTGAGAAAACTGAACTTTCAACCCGAAAGTTTACTGGCTTTGAAAATTCAACTTTTGAGAAAGGAGAATGTTCAAAGAGTGCTTTGAAACGAAAAGATAATGTGCCAAATCAAAAATGGGTTGTGAAAGGTTCAGGTAACAATTTTGGTGATGAATCTGATTCCACAAAATCAGAGGAGCCACGTGTTGAGAAAAAGGTTGAAAGAAAAGTTCCAACTATGAACGATGAAAATTTTCCACCATTGCGTGCTGAAAATTTTATGAAGAAAGTTAGAAAAGTTGAAATTTCAAATCAATTTTATTCTGACAAGAAGAAATTTGATGTTGAAAAAACTTTTAATGGAAATGTGAAACGTATTTTTGGCAAAATGGTCAATGGTAAGGCCAAAGGTGTTAAAGAATTTTATGCTGCCAAAAGAGGGATTCACAAGTCTGTTGAAAGAAAAGATGATGAGATTGTTACACCCAAGGAAGGTCAGGCTTGGGTGGATATATTTTTCAGAGAGTAAAAACCTGACTTGCCGGAGATCCCAAGTTGGTAATCGTGGATCATGAATCGGCATCATTCTTTATCATGTTTGTATAATGGGTTTGAAAAGTTTTTGCAGGACTTGCCAGAACTCCCAGGCTTGTAAGCGAGGAGTAGGAATCGGCACTTTGAGAATTCAACTAACAGATGGTAATTGGTTGAAAAACAGGTTTGAGTTGTATGATTGTTGTTGTTACAAGTGGTTCAGAATTAGAACCAGGTTGACTTTACAAGTGGTTAATCAAGGTCATTAGATTGAACTTGAATTAACAATCATTCAAAAGATCGGTAAAAAAACGTAATGAGTTAATCCCCAATTTTACAAGTGGCAAAATCAACAAAACTTATTTTCCGGAAAAAACCATTCTGATTAAAACAAACTTGAGTGTTTTAAAATCATTATGGGAAAATAGTTTGTTGTGAGGGGGAATTCTGACTGTTTAAGCCAAACGGATGGAGAATTGAGGTATTTCGATATCAGTTGTCATGATTCTGTATAGTTTGTTTTCAATTTTCTTTAGATGTATTTGAATTTTAGGGGGAGTAAGAAATTTTAGAAAATCCAAAAACATCAGAAAATTTGAAAAAGTCAAAAACATGATAAAACTAAAAAATGAGTTTTGGTTGCATAAAAGAGGAAATGATAGTACATCAGTGGACTATCACGACACGCTAAAGAAATGTAAAGTCAAAATGTGATAAACAATCTTACTGTGGATGTGTCAGTAGGTTTTCGCACATTTAGTAAACTGTAAAGAGATATAAACCTAAAATCAAACTTGCTTATTCTGTGGGTTAACAAAACTGCTTGAATATATAGGTAACCCCTGAAATCTTGTTTGAAAGGTCACTTATTCTGAGATACTAGGTCTTTATACACAGTGATATCTGGGGTATTATCCCAGGACTTCTGCTGTATGGAAATACTGACCTAGTCCCCGGATAATGCTTTCTGCAAAAAGCTTTGAAATATAAGCTCGCCCTCAGCATGCTGATGAAACAATAAAATTGATAGTCGCTGCTGTTGTAATTAAAAGATCCTCTAAAGGGGACACACCGAAAGTCAAAGTCGTCATCTCTCTGCGTATACGGAAGTATCGACCTGAGCTCTCACGGCCCTCGCACATAACCCCTTTACAGATATCAGCTGTGGTATACTCACCTGTAAGACTGAATATTGGGATCTGGATACGGGAGTATATTCAAGTAGTGGGACACACGGATAAGTTGAAGTATCTAAGACACTAATTGCGTATCTCGAAACAGTTGAAATTTGTGTGAAAATTTAAGAGGACAAAACATACTGACAATCTAGGTAAATTGTTTAGAGCTTATAATGAAATAAAGCTTAACGGTGTTGATGATATGTCTCAGAAACTGATATGATCCTCTTGCACGAACTCACAAAAATATTGTCTGTAAATATTTCATTTCTGCATTTTCTTGTGTTTTTACATGTGGTGTTAGTTACTTTGCTTTTGAAAAATCCACAAAGATTTTCGACAACTGGTGTTGAGAAGCTGAGTTTCGAAATTCAAAGTGCTAAACATGAAGAACAGGTTTGGGAGAGAGTATGTGATATTGTTAATTTTGTTTGAAAAGAGCTAGTAAAAGTTCTTGAATGTATAATCATTACTGTAGTTTTCCAACAAAGTTTTAAAGTGATTGAAAAGATTTAATCTTTGAAGAAACTTATGTTTGGGTAGAGATTGTACAGGTAAATATGTGCCAGGTGACTATTCTGTGATGGAATAGAGCCAGGTATCAATCCTGAGATAAATCTTGAAGCTGTGAATTTCAGACTACGATCTCAGCAGATTGATAGGGGAGTCTGAAGACAAAAGTTGAGGAAGCAGTTAGAGCCAGTACTGATCCTGGAACTTGCTATCAAGAAAGAGAAGCTTGTTAGTGATGAAGATATAGAATGAGGATTCTTGCAATGACAAATATTTCAGAGAAGAACGAAGACTGATCAAGACTAAAGATGGAGAAGACTTGACACTACGACTCGTCAACATCTGAGGGGGAGTCTGTTAGTGCATCACATCTGTCGACTTCGTCTTGTATCAAGTCTAGGGTTGTTTAGGTTAGATATGGCACGAAATCCTAGAAACAAGTGTTTTAATAGGTTTCGCTTATGTGTCATAGTCTTAGGTTTGCTTATATGAACAACTTAAGAGATCCGCTTATATGAACATGATAGGTTCGCTTATACGGACATGACCGTATAAGCGAAACCTCCTCATCTATATATAGGGGTCATTCAAGTGGATCTAGTAGGTGTTGTATGTGTGTTTTTCTTCCGGTGAGCCACGAAGTGCTGCCGAAGTGCTGTCAGAACGTGTACTCGTGTTATTGATCAATACAACAGCAAATTTAAGTGAATCCAACTGAAATAGCACCAAATCATTAATTTCCGCCTCTTGATTTGGATAGGAACTCTTCTTATCGACTCAAACAGGGCCGAACGCGATCCTACAGTTTGTCATTTGTAACTTTCGGATCTGAGTAGCGAGGCTCTACCGAATCGTCTCCAGGTTGTAAATTAGTGTTAAATCAATAATAGAGACCTTGTAATTGAATCGAGCGTCCGTTTCATTGATTCCGCCTTTGATTCGGATAAACAACTCTTCTGAACGACTTATTCAGGTCGCACAACGATCCTACAAGTTATAACAACCTTCGGTAAAACCGACATCTCTCATAATAATTATGTCACCCTAATATATCTTTAAATATATCAACTTGTCTTTATATGCACCCCGTATGTGAAAACCGAGCCCCACAATAGTTATACTATATAAAATAAATAAAAACAATAATTATCAAGTTGAGGCGGGCCGCGTAGGGCCTCACCTCAGGCTCATGCGGGCCGCATTAGGGTGTAACCGGACTACACTAACTTCTTTAAGTTAAAGCGGGCCGCGTACAAGATTGCTTAAGTCCATGCGGGCCGCGAGCGTCCTGAATTGTGGCGCAGCCTTGGGCCGCCACGTGGCCCAACACGCGTTGAACCTAGGTGGTGACCTGGATCAGCTAGCCTAGACCCCTAGGCCATGCGGGCCGCGTAAAGCCCAGCCCAAATCCCACGCGGGCCGCGAGAAGGTCAAGATCAGACATTATAAATAGCACGCATCGGCTTCATTCGACGATCGCTCACAACTTTCTTTCTTTCTAAATTTCTGAAGTAGTATACACTATAGCCGGGTATTATACCCCCTAAATTAGCGAGGTTCTGCTACGATGTAAGTATTATAACCCCTGGAGACGTATTAGATACGCTGCCCGATTGATCTAGGGTTCCGTAACGGCTGTCGTGGTTCTGCCCGACGTAGTTGCTGGAATGCCGTCTCGGGGAGGGTATTACTAATGTTAAAATGGGTTATTATACTAACACACGTGCATTTGTGTAAATTATAGATATTCACCAGGAAACCCTAAAGAATCACCTAAGACAGCAATGTGAGTTGATCCTTCTTTTTATGAACTCATTTTTGTGAGTTGATCCACTTTTTGTTAACTGTTTTTACAAAACCTTACATACTTTTCTATGCGAATAACAGTTATTGAGTATTTGTAAAGAATACAATTATAGTGGGTATGTTGGGGTTTTGTATACAAAATTAGTTACTGGCGTGGTAACATCCCATAAGTTGAGTATGACCGTACCACTGATGTTAATTGTGATGTCTTGGATACAAATGTAATTGCGGATGTGCCCTCAATACTGCAAATTGGTTTTTACTTAAACTTGATTAAATTGGGATTCACTCACCAGTATTTCCCACTAACAAAATGTTTTTAAAACGCGTTTCAGGTAACAAAATGTGAAAGCCAAATAGAAGCCAGCTGGACAGCACTGAAGGCTTGGAAAAGTGGCAATAAAGTTACCTAAGAATAAAATGGATGTTTTTATTAAATAAATAGGATTTATTCCTATGAAACGTGTGTATTGAAAACTTGGGTTTTTACCCATATGTTTAATATTATAAAACATGGTGGTTTACTCTGATTAAAATATTTCCTAACTACGGTCCTGATGAAAATTTCCGCTGCCAAATTGGATAAATAAATGTGATACCACCGAAACTGGCTCACGGCCGCCCGTTCCCGGGAGATAGGGATCGGGGGCTATGACAGAAGGTGGTATCAGAGCTATGCCACTGATTCAGCCACATAAGTGTTCTGCTGACATCAAAATTCAAAGTGTTAGGAAATAAATTATGGAAATACGTGTATAATTGTATTTCTTGCTATGTGTTATCTGACTATTTGTTAGTTTACAGTATGAGTGACCAAGGACCTTCTGACGCCTATCTTCAACTGTCTGGTTCGCCTAGGAGCGAAGGCACCTCCTCTTCTCAGCCTGCCCTCTCAGGGTATTCTGCTGACACAGAAGAAGGGATCTTTGTGTTTAAGGCTCAGTCTGAAGAGCCATTTCCTCAGAAAAAGAGAGGATGGTTCAGTAGGGGAGCGCACGAGCGTAGGAAAAGAATGAAAAAGTTGCAGGAACAGCGAGTGTTAGCCGCAGCAAAAAGAGAAACTGATGCTTATAATCAGGATATGCTCAATAGGGGTATCGCTAATATCCATATTTTAGCAACCACTGCTGCCGACCCAAACCTGGAACAAATGCTAGCACCCCAACCACAAAATCCTGATCAACCCATGGAAATAGAAAACCAGATAGAAATGCCTGATTTCAACCCGGAGGAAATACCTAGGGTACCTGCACCTGATCCTCTAGACCCAGACAATTACGACCCCTGGTGGGACGATGTTAGGGACTACGTGCAACAAAACCCAATACAGGAGAATGTGCCAATGCCCAACTTAGGAGCTTACCCAGGGTTAGATCCTCAAGATCCCTACAACATTAGTGATGCATATGTTAGGGAAATTTTAGAAAATCCATACCCGTACCAGGCCCCTATGCCTCCGTATCAGGAACCCATACCTCAGTTTCCAAACCCAGTCCTAGAACCTGCACCCCCAATGAGTGCAGAAAATGTCCAGGAACTTAGGACTTTTGGGGAGGAAATTTTAGAAAGCAGTGATCGTATGCGACAGGTGGGAGAACGCCTCGTATGGAAATACGATGAGCGTAATATGGATTTCTGGATGAATCCATATCAGTAAACGTGATGACAATACGGTAGTAGTAATAATAATATAATAATATATGTGTGTATGTGTTAAAAAAAAAAAAAAAAACTACGGATGCATACTATTAGTATTGTAGTTTTACATTTCAGTCGGTACTGTAAATTTTATTTCTGTACTGGTGTGTATTGATGCATACTATATAAAAAGAGTAAAAGTCGCAATGCTCGACGCTTTTGGTTAAAAAGTGCGTGTCATGTGATTGGCTATATATAAATATTATTTGTGATATTAATATTTGGTAAATGTCTAAAATTCAGATGGCCGACGCGGGAAATCAAGAAAATCTGAATAACGATAACCAGAGTAACATTAACGTGGTTAATGAGAATTCGGACAATAATAACAACGGAAACCAAATGGATAATAGTGCCGTTCAGCATATTGTGGCACAGGGAATTATAGATGCAATGCCATTTATTATTCAAACAGTTCAGGAAGCGAATAATAAAAGTAAGCATAGCAGTAAGCGACCAACTGAACCCGAAAACAGCGTGAACAATGGACCCATACTTCAAGCGCCCGTTCCCAAAAGAAGAAGAACCATGCCACATGGTTGTTCTTACAAGGAATTCTGGTCCTGCAAACCAATAGAATTCTCGGGCAATGAAGGACCCATTGCAGCTTTACGCTGGATAGAGAAAACTGAGGCAGTTCTGAAAATAAGCAAGTGTGCTGGAGAAGATAAAATAATGTTTGCTTCAAATCTGTTTAAAAATGCAGCCTTAGAATGGTGGAACACTATCCTCCAATCCAGAGGAAGTGATAGGATTTATACTATGGAATGGGAAGAATTCAAGAACATGGTAGAAAGGAAATTCTGCCCTCCCAATGAAAAAGAACAGATAGCAAATAAGTTCCTAAATCTAAGAATGACCGGAGTAGACAGTAAGGGTTACACTACCACATTTTTTGAATATGCTAGGATAGTACCTACCCTTGCATCACCTGAACCGGTATTAATCTCCCGATATATCTGGGGATTAATTGGAGAGATTAGACATGTAGTCAAGGCAGCTAGACCCCAAACCATAGAGGAAGCTGTAGAACTAGCCAATACCTTGACAGATGAGTTAATCCGTACTAGAGAAGAAGATCAGAGGAGAAACCTAACCCAAAGGCTTACTCAAGAATTCCGTTCTGGGAATTCCAATCGTAGGAATGTAGGTTCTACCTCTGCACCCTACTGCAAAGCCTGCAGAAAGAAGCATTCTGGAAGATGCTCTACTTACTGTAATTTTTGCAAGGCCCCAGGACACAAGGAAGAGAATTGCAAGAAGAAATCCAGTAATGGAATGTGTTTCAATTGTGGGGAAAAGATCACATTAGGACAAACTGTCCGAAATTGGCTCCAGTTGCAACCAACAAAAATCCTAAAAATGCTAGAGCATTCGTGCTAACTGCAGACGAAGCTAGACTAATTCCGGACGTCATTGCTGGTACGTTTTTAGTTAATGATATTTTTGCTAAAGTATTATTTGACTCTGGTGCCAACCAAAGTTTTATTAATACTTCATTTTGCAAACTCCTAAATCAATCATTAACTAAACTACCACAAGAATGTCTAGTAGAAACTGCAAATGGAGAAATCATTAAAATTTCTGAAATCTTGCATGGAGCGAGAATAGAAATTTTTAATCAAAAATTTATTGCAAACCTTTACCCAATGAATCTGGCTGGATTTGATGTTGTGTTAGGGATGGATTGGTTAATAGCCAATAAAGCCAGTATTTTATGTGATCAAAAGACAATTCAATTAAAATCACCAAGAGGTGAAAAGATCTCAATTAAAGGAGATAAACCTTTTAGATTCACTAAATTCATCTCTGTGATGAAAACTGCAAGTTGTATAAGGAAAGGATCTATAGTGTATTTGATTTCTATAATCACTAACACCAAAGGAAAAGAATCAAAAGACATTCCAGTAGTGTCTCAATTTTCAGATGTCTTTCCAGAAGAATTGCCAGGATTACCACCAGACAGAGAAGTCGAATTCAGAATCCATCTGCTACCAGGAACAGCACCAATTGCCAAAGCACCTTACCGTTTAGCACCCGCGGAAATGCAAGAACTGAAGAAACAACTAGACGAATTATTGGAAAAAGGATTTATACAGCCAAGCTCATCGCCATGGGGAGCGCCGATTTTATTTGTTAAAAAGAAGGACGGATCAATGCGTATGTGCATTGACTACCGCGAATTGAACAAAGTCACGATTAAGAATCGGTACCCATTACCGAGGATCGATGATTTGTTTGATCAACTTCAAGGAGCTCGATTTTTCTCTAAAATCGATTTAAGATCAGGATATCATCAATTAAAGGTACAGGAAGATGATATTCCTAAAACCGCATTCAGAACAAGGTATGGTCATTATGAATTTACTGTCATGCCATTTGGTTTAACCAATGCCCCAGCCGCATTTATGGACATGATGAACCGAATATGTAAGCCATATTTGGATAAATTCATAATTGTCTTCATAGATGATATTCTAATTTACTCTAAAAGTAAAGATGAGCATGCAAAGCACTTGCACTTACTTTTATGTTTATTGAGAAAAGAGAAGCTTTATGCTAAGTTTTCAAAGTGTGAGTTTTGGTTAGAACAAGTGCAATTTCTCGGACATTTGGTGAATCATGAAGGAATTCATGTAGATCCAACGAAAATCGAGGCAATTACCAAATGGAAAACCCCAGAATCACCAACTGAAGTTAGAAGTTTCTTAGGATTGGCCGGTTATTATAGAAGATTTATTCGAGATTTTTCTAGAATAGCCATTCCTTTAACTAAGTTAACCTGTAAATCTGTTAAGTTTGAATGGGGACCAAAACAAGAAAAAGCCTTTAGAATCCTTAAGCAAAGATTAACCCATGCACCAATACTAGCATTACCAGAAGGAACTGAAGACTTTGTAGTCTTTTGTGATGCTTCAAAATTAGGTTATGGATGCGTATTAATGCAACGCCAAAAGGTTATAGCTTATGCATCTAGACAGCTTAAGAGTCATGAAGGAAATTATTCGACCCATGATTTGGAATTAGGAGCCATAATTTTTGCCCTTAAGATTTGGAGACATTATCTTTATGGTAGTAAGTTTACCATATTTACGGATCATAAGAGTTTAAGGTATGTTTTCGGGCAAAAAGAATTGAATATGAGACAGAGACGCTGGATGGAATTGCTTAGTGATTATGATTGTGATATCCAGTATCATGCAGGAAAAGCCAATGTGGTGGCTGATGCTTTAAGTCGAAAATATCACGAAAAGCCAAAAAGGGTACGTTCTCTTAAATTAAATCTACAAGTAGATTTAAACAATCAAATTAGAAAAGCACAAGAATCAGTAATCAAGGAGGATACTGAAAAATTAAAAGGAATGATTAAGGAGTTAGAACAAGGAACAGATGGAATTTGGAGGTTCCATCAAAAGAGAATGTGGATACCTAAATTAGGAAAATTACGTCATCGTATATTAGAAGAAGCCCATAAGTCTAAATATACGATGCATCCAGGAAGTGATAAAATGTACCAGGATTTAAGGAAAAATTTCTGGTGGATAGGAATGAAAAAGGATGTAGCAGCTTATGTTTCTAAATGCTTAACTTGCTCACAAGTTAAAGCTGAACATCAGAAACCCTCAGGATTATTACAACAATTAGAAATACCAGTTTGGAAATGGGAATTGATAACAATGGATTTTGTTACCAAATTGCCTAAAACAAGGAAAGGTAATGATACAATCTGGGTGATTGTAGATAGGTTAACCAAGTCAGCTCATTTCTTACCAATGAAGGAAACCTTTAGTATGGAACAATTAGCCAAATTATATGTAAATAAAATCGTTTCTTTACATGGCATTCCTTTATCAATTGTTTCCGATAGAGATAGCCGTTTTACTTCTCATTTTTGGTCAAGTTTCCAAAAAGCAATGGGAACCAGGTTAAATCTAAGCACAGCTTATCATCCTCAAACGGACGGACAAAGCGAAAGGACAATTCAAACAATGGAGGACATGCTTAGAGCTTGTGTAATTGATTTTGGAGGTAATTGGGACGAACACTTACCTTTAATAGAATTTTCTTATAATAACAGTTATCACACAAGTATCAATGCTGCACCATTCGAAGCACTTTATGGACGAAAGTGCAGAACCCCAGTCTGTTGGGCAGAAATTGGGGAAAAACAATTATCTGGACCTGAGATAGTACAAGAAACAACTGATGTCACAGCCCCCTGATCCCTATCTCCCGGGAACGGGCGGCCGTGAGCCAGTTTCGGTGGTATCACATTTATTTATCCAATTTGGCAGCGGAAATTTTTCATCAGGACCGTAGTTAGGAAATATTTTAATCAGAGTAAACCACCATGTTTATAACATTAAACATATGGGTAAAAACCCAAGTTTTCATTACACACGTTTCATAGGAATAAATCCTATTTATTTAATAAAAACGTCCATTTTATTCTTAGGTAACTTTATTGCCACTTTTCCAAGACTTCAGTGCTGTCCAGCTGGCTTCTATTTGGCTTTCACATTTTGTTACCTGAAACGCGTTTTAAAAACATTTTGTCAGTGGGAAATACTGGTGAGTGAATCCCAGTTTAATCAAGTTTAAGTAAAAACCAATTTGCAGTATTGAGGGCACATCCGCAATTACATTTGTATCCAAGACATCACAATTAACATCAGTGGTACGGTCATACTCAACATATGGGATGTTACCACGCCAGTAACCAATTTTGTATACAAAACCCCAACATACCCACTATAATTGTATTCTTCACAAATACTCAATAACTGTCATTTGCATGGAAAGGTATTTAAGGTTTTGTAAAAACAGTTAACAAAAAGGAGATTACTCACATTGCTGTTTTAGGTTTTTCGTAAGGGTTTCCTGGAGATAATCTATAAATTACACAAATGCACGTGTGTTAGTATAATAACCCATTTTAACATTAGTAATACCCTCCCCGAGACGGCATTCCAACGACTACGTCGGGCAGAACCACGACAGCCGTTACGGAACCCTAGATCAATCGGGCAGCGTATCTAATACGTCTCCAGGGGTTATAATACTTACATCGTAGCAGAACCTCGCTATTTTAGGGGATATGGAACTCGGGTATAATGCCCACTATTTAAAAGTGTAGAGAGACAGAAAGAAAATGAACGAAAGCGGACTGAAGGCCGTTGCCTTCTATTTATAGTGCTGAATTCGAGTCCCCACGCGGCCCGCGTGGAATTTGGGCCGGGCTTACGCGGCCCGCGTCAACTCCGGGTCAAAGCGTAGCTTGGTCCGGTCACTATGTAGCCTCGACACGCATCGAACACGTGGCCGCTCCGGGCTGTGCCACAAATCAGGACGCTCGCGGCCCGCCTTCACTTACCCAAAACATGTACGCGGCCCGCATCAACTAAGGGTTTTGGCGATATCCTGGTACACACTCGCGCGGCCCGCTTAAGCTTGAGGTGAGGCCCTACGCGGCCCGCCTCAACTTAATAATTAATGTTTTTATTTATTTTATATAGTATAATCTATTTTGGGGCTCGGTTTTCACATACGGGGTGCATATAAAGACATATTGATATATTTAAAGATATATTAGGGTGTCGGAAATATTATGAGGATGTCGGTTTTACCGAGGGTTGTTATATCCTCCCCACCTTGTTTTAGAGCTCGTCCTCGAGATCTACTGGAACAAGTGTGGATATTTCTTTTGCATTTCGGATTCAAGCTCCCACGTGTACTTGGGTCCTCTTTTGGAATTCCATTTTACTTTGACCAGTACTAATCTCTTATGCTTGAGATTCTTAATCTTTCTATCTTCAATCTGTAGAGGCCTTTCTACAAATTTGAGTTGTTCATTAACTTCTATATCCTTAAGAGGTACTATGAGTGATTCATCAGCTAAACACTTTTTAAGATTGGATACATGAAACACATCATGTATTCCTGCCATTTCTTCTGGCAGTTGTAGCTGATAGGCTACAGGTCCTATTCTTTTAAGAATTTTGAAAGGTCCAATATATCTGGGACTAAGCTTTCCTCTTTTGATGAATCTTACCACTCCTTTCCAGGGAGAGACTTTCAATAACACTTTATCTCCCACTTGAAATTCTAATGGTTTGCGTCTGTTATCAGCATAGCTCTTTTGGCGATCACGTGCTGTTTTCAGTCGTTCCTTGACTTGAATGATTTTATCAGTTGTTTCTTGTACTATCTCAGGTCCAGATAATTGTTTTTCCCCAATTTCTGCCCAACAGACTGGGGTTCTGCACTTTCGTCCATAAAGTGCTTCGAATGGTGCAGCATTGATACTTGTGTGGTAACTGTTATTATAAGAAAATTCTATTAAAGGTAAGTGTTCGTCCCAATTACCTCCAAAATCAATTACACAAGCTCTAAGCATGTCCTCCATTGTCTGAATTGTCCTTTCACTTTGTCCGTCTGTTTGAGGATGATAAGCTGTACTTAGATTTATCCTGGTTCCCATTGCTTTTTGGAAACTTGACCAAAAATGAGAAGTAAAACGGCTATCTCTATCGGAAACAATTGATAAAGGAATGCCATGTAAAGAAACAATTTTATTTACATATAATTTGGCTAATTGTTCCATACTAAAGGTTTCCTTCATTGGTAAGAAATGAGCTGACTTGGTTAACCTATCTACAATCACCCAGATTGTATCGTTACCTTTTCTTGTTTTAGGCAATTTGGTAACAAAATCCATTGTTATCAATTCCCATTTCCAAACTGGTATTTCTAATTGTTGTAACAATCCTGAGGGTTTCTGATGTTCAGCTTTAACTTGTGAGCAAGTTAAACATTTAGAAACATAAGCTGCTACATCCTTTTTCATTCCTATCCACCAGAAATTTTTCCTTAAATCCTGGTATATTTTATCACTTCCTGGATGCATCGTATATTTAGACTTATGGGCTTCTTCTAATATACGGTGACGTAAATTTCCTAATTTAGGTATCCACATTCTCTTTTTATGGAACCTCCAAATTCCATCTGTTCCTTGTTCTAATTCCTTAATCATTCCTTTTAACCTTTCAGTATCCTCCTTGATTACTGATTTTTGTGCTTTTCTAATTTGATTGTTTAAATCTACTTGTAGATTTAATTTAAGAGAACGTATCCTTTTTGGCTTTTCGTGATATATTCGACTTAAAGCATCAGCCACCACATTGGCTTTTCCTGCATGATACTGGATATCACAATCATAATCACTAAGTAACTCCATCCAGCGTCTTTGTCTCATATTCAACTCTTTTTGCCCGAAGACATATCTTAAACTCTTATGATCCATGAATATGGTAAACTTACTACCATAAAGATAATGTCTCCAAATCTTAAGGGCAAAGATTATGGCTCCTAATTCCAAATCATGGGTCGAATAATTTCCTTCATGACTCTTAAGCTGTCTAGATGCATAAGCTATAACCTTTTGACGTTGCATTAATACGCATCCATAACCTAATTTAGAAGCTTCACAAAAGACTACAAAGTCTTCAGTTCCTTCTGGTAATGCTAGTATCGGTGCATGGGTTAATCTTTGCTTAAGGATTCTAAAGGCTTCTTCTTGTTTTGGTCCCCATTCAAACTTAACAGATTTACAGGTTAACTTAGTTAAAGGAATGGCTATTCTAGAAAAATCTCGAATAAATCTTCTATAATAACCGGCCAATCCTAAGAAACTTCTAATTTCAGTTGGTGACTCTGGGGTTTTCCATTTGGTAATTGCCTCGATTTTCGTTGGATCTACATGAATTCCTTCATGATTCACCAAATGTCCGAGAAATTGTACTTGTTCTAACCAAAATTCGCACTTTGAAAACTTAGCATAAAGCTTCTCCTTTCTCAATAAACTTAAAAGTAAGTGCAAGTGCTTTGCATGCTCTTCTTTACTTTTAGAATAAATGAGAATATCATCTATAAAGACAATTATGAATTTATCCAAATATGGCTTACATATTCGGTTCATCATGTCCATAAATGCGGCTGGGGCATTGGTTAAACCAAATGGCATGACAGTAAATTCATAATGACCATACCTTGTTCTGAATGCGGTTTTAGGAATATCCTCTTCCTGTACCTTTAATTGATGATATCCTGATCTTAAATCGATTTTAGAGAAAAATCGAGCTCCTTGAAGTTGATCAAACAAATCATCGATCCTCGGTAATGGGTACCGATTCTTAATCGTGACTTTGTTCAATTCACGGTAGTCAATGCACATACGCATTGATCCGTCCTTCTTTTTAACAAATAAAATCGGCGCTCCCCATGGTGATGAGCTTGGCTGTATGAATCCCTTTTCCAACAACTCGTCTAGTTGTTTCTTCAGTTCTTGCATTTCCGCGGGTGCTAAACGGTAAGGTGCTTTGGCAATCGGTGCTGTTCCTGGTAACAGATGAATTCTGAATTCAACTTCCCTGTCTGGCGGTAGTCCTGGCAATTCTTCTGGAAAGACATCTGAAAATTGGGATACTACTGGGATATCTTTTACTTCTTTTCCTTTAGTGTTAGTGATTATTGAAATCAAATACACTATAGATCTTTTCCTTATACAACTTGCAGTTTTCATCACAGAGATGAATTTAGTGGATCTAAAAGGTTTATCTCCTTTAATTTTGATCTTTTCACCTCTTGGTGATTTTATCTGAATTGACTTTTGATCACATAAGATATTGGCTTTATTGGCTATTAACCAATCCATTCCTAATACGACATCAAATCCTACCAGATTCATTGGGTAAAGGTTTGCCATAAATTTTTGATTAAAAATTTCTATTCTTGCTCCCTGCAAGATTTCAGAAATCTTAACAGTTTCTCCATTTGCGGTTTCCACTAGACATTCTTGTGGTAGTTTAGTTAATGATTGATTTAGGAGTTTGCAAAACGAAGTATTAATAAAACTTTGGTTTGCACCAGAGTCAAATAATACTTTAGCAAAAATATCATTAACTAAAAATGTACCAGCAATTACGTCTGGAATCATCCTGGCTTCCTCTGTAGTTAGCACGAATGCTCTGGCATTTTTAGGATTTTTGTTGGTTACAGCTGGAGCCAATTTCGGACAGTTTGTCCTAATGTGACCTTTTTCCCCACAATTGAAACACATTCCATTACTGGATTTCTTCTTGCAATTCTCTTCCTTGTGTCCTGAGGCCTTGCAAAAATTTTCAGTAAGTAGAGCATCTTCCAGAATGCTTCTTTCTGCAGGCTTTGCAGTAGGGTGCAGAGGTAGAACCTACATTCCTACGATTGGAATTCCCAGAACGGAATTCTTGAGTAAGCCTTAGGGTTAGGTTTCTCCTCTGGTCTTCTTCTCTAGTACGGATTAACTCATCTGTCAAAGTATTGGCTAGTTCTACAGCTTCCTCTATGGTTTGGGGTCTAGCTGCCTTGACTACATGTCTAATCTCTCCAATTAATCCCCAGATATAACGGGAGATTAATACCGGTTCAGGTGATGCAAGGGTAGGTACTATTCTAGCATATTCAAAGAATGTGGTAGTGTAACCCTTACTATCTACCCCGGTCATTCTTAGATTCAGAAACTTATTTGCTATCTGTTCTTTTTCATTGGGAGGGCAGAATTTCCTTTCTACCATGTTCTTGAATTCTTCCCATTCCATATTATAAATCCTATCACTTCCTCTGGATTGGAGGATAGTGTTCCACCATTCTAAGGCTGCATTTTTAAACAGATTTGAAGCAAACATTATTTTATCTTCTTCAACACACTTGCTTATTTTCAGAACTGCCTCAGTTTTCTCTATCCAGCGTAAAGCGGCAATGGGTTCTTCATTGCCCGAGAATTCTATTGGTTTGCAAGACCAGAATTCCTTGTAAGAACAACCATGTGGCATGGTTCTTCTTCTTTTGGGAATGGGCGCTTGAAGTATGGGTCCATTGTTCACGCTGTTTTCTGGTTCAGTTGGTCGCTTACTGCTATGCTTACTTTTATTATTCGCTTCCTGAACTGTTTGAATAATAAATGGTATCGCATCTATAATTCCCTGTGCCACAATATGCTGAACGGCACTATTATCCATTTGGTTTCCGTTGTTATTATTGTCCGAATTCTCATTAACCACGTTAATGTTACTCTGGTTATCGTTATTCAGATTTTCTTGATTTCCCGCGTCGGCCATCTGAATTTTAGACATTTACCAAATATTAATATCACGAATAATATTTATATATAGCCAATCACATGACACGCACTTTTTAACCAAAAGCGTCGAGCATTGCGACTTTTACTCTTTTTATATAGTATACATCAATACACACCAGTACAGAAATAAAATTTACAGTACCGACTGAAATGTAAAACTACAATACTAATAGTATGCATCCGTAGTTTTTTTTTTTTTAACACATACACACATATATTATTATATTATTATTACTACTACCATCCTGTCATCACATTTACTGATATGGATTCATCCAGAAATCCATATTACGCTCATCGTATTTCCATACGAGGCGTTCTCCCACCTGTCGCATACGATCACTGCTTTCTAAAATTTCCTCCCCAAAAGTCCTAAGTTCCTGGACATTTTCTGCACTCATTGGGGGTGCAGGTTCTAGGACTGGGTTTGGAAACTGAGGTACGGGTTCCTGATACGGAGGCATAGGGGCTTGGTACGGGTATGGATTTTCTAAAATTTCCCTAACATATGCGTCACTAATGTTGTAGGGATCTTGAGGATCTAACCCTGGATAAGCTCCTAAGTTGGGTATTGGCACATTTTCCTGAATTGGGTTTTGTTGCACGTAGTCCCTAACATCGTCCCACCAGGGGTCGTAATTGTTTGGGTCTAGAGGATCAGGTGCAGGTACCCTAGGTATCTCCTCCGGGTTGAAATCAGGCATTTCTATCTGGTCTTCTATTTCCATGGGTTGATCAGGATTTTGTGGTTGGGGTGCTAGCATTTGTTCCAGGTTTGGGTCGGCAGCAGTGGTTGCTAAAATATGGATATTAGCGATACCCCTATTGAGCATATCCTGATTATAAGCATCAGTTTCTCTTTTTGCTGCGGCTAACACTCGCTGTTCCTGCAACTTTTTCATTCTTTTCCTACGCTCGTGCGCTCCCCTACTGAACCATCCCCTCTTTTTCTGAGGAAATGGCTCTTCAGACTGAGCCTTAAACACAAAGATTCCTTCTTCTGTGTCAGCAGAATACCCTGAGAGGGCAGGCTGAGAAGAGGAGGTGCCTTCGCTCCTAGGCGAACCAGACAGTTGACGATAGGCGTCAGAAGGTCCTTGGTCACTCATACTGTAAACTAACAAATAGTCAGATAACACATAGCAAGAAATACAATTATACACGTATTTCCATAGTTTATTTCCTAACACTTTGAATTTTGATGTCAGCAGAACACTTCTGTGGCTGAATCAGTGGCATAGCTCTGATACCACCTTCTGTCACAGCCCCCTGATCCCTATCTCCCGGGAACGGGCGGCCGTGAGCCAGTTTCGGTGGTATCACATTTATTTATCCAATTTGGCAGCGGAAATTTTTCATCAGGACCGTAGTTAGGAAATATTTTAATCAGAGTAAACCACCATGTTTATAACATTAAACATATGGGTAAAAACCCAAGTTTTCATTACACACGTTTCATAGGAATAAATCCTATTTATTTAATAAAAACGTCCATTTTATTCTTAGGTAACTTTATTACCACTTTTCCAAGCCTTCAGTGCTGTCCAGCTGGCTTCTATTTGGCTTTCACATTTTGTTACCTGAAACGCGTTTTAAAAACATTTTGTCAGTGGGAAATACTGGTGAGTGAATCCCAGTTTAATCAAGTTTAAGTAAAAACCAATTTGCAGTATTGAGGGCACATCCGCAATTACATTTGTATCCAAGACATCACAATTAACATCAGTGGTACGGTCATACTCAACATATGGGATGTTACCACGCCAGTAACCAATTTTGTATACAAAACCCCAACATACCCACTATAATTGTATTCTTCACAAATACTCAATAACTGTCATTTGCATGGAAAGGTATTTAAGGTTTTGTAAAAACAGTTAACAAAAAGGAGATTACTCACATTGCTGTTTTAGGTTTTTCGTAAGGGTTTCCCGGAGATAATCTATAAATTACACAAATGCACGTGTGTTAGTATAATAACCCATTTTAACATTAGTAATACCCTCCCCGAGACGGCATTCCAACGACTACGTCGGGCAGAACCACGACAGCCGTTACGGAACCCTAGATCAATCGGGCAGCGTATCTAATACGTCTCCAGGGGTTATAATACTTACATCGTAGCAGAACCTCGCTATTTTAGGGGATATGGAACTCGGGTATAATGCCCACTATTTAAAAGTGTAGAGAGACAGAAAGAAAATGAACGAAAGCGGACTGAAGGCCGTTGCCTTCTATTTATAGTGCTGAATTCGAGTCCCCACGCGGCCCGCGTGGAATTTGGGCCGGGCTTACGCGGCCCGCGTCAACTCCGGGTCAAAGCGTAGCTTGGTCCGGTCACTATGTAGCCTCGACACGCATCGAACACGTGGCCGCTCCGGGCTGTGCCACAAATCAGGACGCTCGCGGCCCGCCTTCACTTACCCAAAACATGTACGCGGCCCGCATCAACTAAGGGTTTTGGCGATATCCTGGTACACACTCGCGCGGCCCGCTTAAGCTTGAGGTGAGGCCCTACGCGGCCCGCCTCAACTTAATAATTAATGTTTTTATTTATTTTATATAGTATAATCTATTTTGGGGCTCGGTTTTCACATACGGGGTGCATATAAAGACATATTGATATATTTAAAGATATATTAGGGTGTCGGAAATATTATGAGGATGTCGGTTTTACCGAGGGTTGTTATAACTGATAAAATCATTCAAGTCAAGGAACGACTGAAAACAGCACGTGATCGCCAAAAGAGCTATGCTGATAACAGACGCAAACCATTAGAATTTCAAGTGGGAGATAAAGTGTTATTGAAAGTCTCTCCCTGGAAAGGAGTGGTAAGATTCATCAAGAGAGGAAAGCTAAGTCCCAGGTATATTGGACCTTTCAAAATTCTTAAAAGAATAGGACCTGTAGCCTATCAGCTACAACTGCCAGAAGAAATGGCAGGAATACATGATGTATTTCATGTATCCAATCTTAAAAAGTGTTTAGCTGATGAATCACTCGTAGTACCTCTTAAGGATATAGAGGTTAATGAGCAACTCAAGTTTGTGGAGAAGCCTCTACAAATTGAAGATAGGAAAATTAAGAATCTCAAGCACAAAAGACTAGTTCTAGTCAAAGTAAGGTGGGACTCCAAAAGAGGACCTGAATACACGTGGGAACTAGAATCAGAAATGCAAAAGAAATATCCACACTTGTTCCAGTAGATCTCGAGGACGAGCTCTAAAACAAGGTGGGGAGGATATAACAACCTTCGGTAAAACCGACATCTCTCATAATAATTATGTCACCCTAATATATCTTTAAATATATCAACTTGTCTTTATATGCACCCCGTATGTGAAAACCGAGCCCCACAATAGATTATACTATATAAAATAAATAAAAACAATAATTATCAAGTTGAGGCGGGCCGCGTAGGGCCTCACCTCAGGCTCATGCGGGCCGCATTAGGGTGTAACCGGACTACACTAACTTCTTTAAGTTAAAGCGGGCCGCGTACAAGATTGCTTAAGTCCATGCGGGCCGCGAGCGTCCTGAATTGTGGCGCAGCCTTGGGCCGCCACGTGGCCCAACACGCGTTGAACCTAGGTGGTGACCCGGATCAGCTAGCCTAGACCCCTAGGCCATGCGGGCCGCGTAAAGCCCAGCCCAAATCCCACGCGGGCCGCGAGAAGGTCAAGATCAGACATTATAAATAGCACGCATCGGCTTCATTCGACGATCGCTCACAACTTTCTTTCTTTCTAAATTTCTGAAGTAGTATACACTATAGCCGGGTATTATACCCCCTAAATTAGCGAGGTTCTGCTACGATGTAAGTATTATAACCCCTGGAGACGTATTAGATACGCTGCCCGATTGATCTAGGGTTCTGTAACGGCTGTCGTGGTTCTGCCCGACGTAGTCGTTGGAATGCCGTCTCGGGGAGGGTATTACTAATGTTAAAATGGGTTATTATACTAACACACGTGCATTTGTGTAAATTATAGATATTCACCAGGAAACCCTAAAGAATCACCTAAGACAGCAATGTGAGTTGATCCTTCTTTTTATGAACTCATTTTTATGAGTTGATCCACTTTTTGTTAACTGTTTTTACAAAACCTTACATACTTTTCTATACGAATAACAGTTATTGAGTATTTGTAATGAATACAATTATAGTGGGTATGTTGGGGTTTTGTATACAAAATTAGTTACTGGCGTGGTAACATCCCATAAGTTGAGTATGACCGTACCACTGATGTTAATTGTGATGTCTTGGATACAAATGTAATTGCGGATGTGCCCTCAATACTGCAAATTGGTTTTTACTTAAACTTGATTAAATTGGGATTCACTCACCAGTATTTCCCACTGACAAAATGTTTTTAAAACGCGTTTCAGGTAACAAAATGTGAAAGCCAAATAGAAGCCAGCTGGACAGCACTGAAGGCTTGGAAAAGTGGCAATAAAGTTACCTAAGAATAAAATGGATGTTTTTATTAAATAAATAGGATTTATTCCGATGAAACGTGTGTCACACCCCGGCCGCGTGTAACATGCAACCGCGGCGGAAACGCCGGGGAGTGTCGTGGACAGAATTAAATTGTTTCATAACCATGGCATACAAGTTGTATTTTATTTATAAACAAAGGTGTTACATTGTCTTGGAAAGAGAGTACGGAAATCAAAACATAATTAAGCTAGTTCAAACTTCATTTTTAGGCTCTAAGGCACAGGTCCGCCCTAGAATCATGATCATCGTCCTATGGAATAGCTCCTGAAAACACATGTGAAAGTAGGTACGTCAGCATAAAAATGCCTGTGAGATACATAGGTTTTGTGAAAATGGGATTCATGACTTGAGTTTTAAAGAATGTTTAATAACAGTCAGTCATGAACCTTGTAATTTGTCTTGCTTTGTAAACCATTTGAAAAACGATAACATCAAAGGATATGTATAAATAAGTGCAAGGTTAAATGAATAACCAAGTAAAATGAGTTGAATAAGATAAGTAGTTTGTGAAAATATTGTCTTGTGAAGGATATGTTATTTATGTAGAATGCAATGTGTCTAAACTGAAATGACTTAGATAACGCCACGATATGTAACATTATACAAACATTTATATATAGGAAGTACCAGCGGCGTATCCACCATGTTTGTATCATATTACATATGCCACGTTACTTAAATCATTTACCCAAACCAATCCACCATGTAAGTTGTTCATGTGTAAACCAAATGTCAAGTGTTATTGTAAACCATGTCAAATGTTTATGTTCAAATATAAACCACCAAATGTGTATGTCAATGTCGACGTGTTTATGTTCAATGTAATCATGTAATGTGCATCCCCAAAATGTATCATGTATGGTAAGCGAAATGTATCAACTTAAACCATATGCACAAAACAAGTCGTTGAAGTAAAACGTGGTTTAAATCAACGTTATGTTCTGCGGAAAATGCATGCTCTATTGATAATAACATTTATGCGGTATTGTAAACTATGCATACATCCAAGCCTTGAGACTGCGGCGATAAACCCTTAAACAAATTAAAGGTTTATCTAAGTTATGTATATCGAATTCGGTCATTCCTTCCAGTCCTATCAAACCCAGGACTTCAGGAATGGGAGTTGTCAATTCCTATGGTACCACTACCTACTAACGAACGGCGTAGCTAATATTAATGAATGTATTGTCCCATGTTAAACAAACCAAATGTCATAACAAAATGAAGGCATGTGCCCATATGCTGAGTAAACATATGCAGCAGAAATGTTCATGTAAATCAATGTGTCCATATGCTGAGTAAACATATGCAACAGAAATGTTTATGTAAATCAATGTGTCCATATGCTGAGTAAACATATGCAACAGAAATGTTTATGTAAATCAATGTGTCCATATGCTGAGTAAACATATGCAACATAAATGTAATGTAAATCAAATGTACTAAGTACGCACACAATGGGCATACATAGCATAAAACGTAATGAAATCATGTACTATAATGTACTAACAACATAGCAGGCATATGATGTGAAAACATGGAAAGCATGAATGTAACAGGTAGGCACATGTGTTTCACCCCAAAACAGTTGGAAAACAGTAAAAGAGGGGTTCTATGTACTCACCTGAGATTGCTTTGAGTTCTTGTAGAATAACCAGATAATGCTAAAGATCACGGGATATCAACGGCACCTAATAGGTAGCTTATGTTAATATACCGGACCAAGTCGGAAGGATCGGACAGTACGCGGGTTCGAAAACCAAACGAGTATGGAGACTCGTGTAATATGGTTTAACAAAGCCTACATACTAAAATGAAACTTAACCTAGGTGCTTACGGTCCATCACGACCCGTTTAGGTAGCTTATGCCACCTTACGCGTCGTTCGCGTAGAACGCGTCTGGAACGCCTAACATCGTGACCACAAGGTATAACCTCGGAAGGTTATAGCTATGGTCACCTAATGTGTTTGGTCAGGTCCTAACGACCGACCAAATGGGTCGGGTTCGAAAGTATAAGCGATGGTTTAGATCGCTTACCTTACGACCCTATATAAGCACTAAACTAAAAGTGACGAGCTAAGCATGTTAGAACATGCTTAACTAAGTTTAGAAAAAGGTTTGACATCAAAACAAACGGCTTTGATGCCCACGAGTAGTTTGGTTACAAAATATGCAAGAATGCACGTTTTGGCCGAACTACGACTCGTCACTGAGCCTAGATAACGTGGTGATCAGTAGGTATAGTCACTACGGACTATAACCATCGTGATCACGCTCACGTTATGAAGTTCCATGAACTTCGCATCGACCATAAGCTGGTCAATGCAGAAAGTCAACAAAACGTTGACTTTCGGACTCGAAAAGCGAATAAAAGAGCGAAAGAAGACTTACGGAGGGTCCCCGAGTGCTAATCAAGATCCAATAGCTCAGGTATGAAGCATAAGCATCAACTTAGAGCATTTAGATCTGATTTGTGGGTTTTTACACAAAAAGGGGGGGTATTTATAGGAAAGGTGGAACCGTTAGGATCGTTTTATCGAATAACGTGCTTTGATCTCGTGCGTACACGTGTCTAGTGGATAAGTTCAGTGAACTTGGCCTTTGGCCCTTCATTGGGTGAAGAGGCATTGCCCTTTGATCGAACGAAAGGCCAGATTCTGCATTTATTGCAAAATCTTTCTGTCAGACATGTTCACGCGCCCCGCGTAAGGATTTGGCAAATCCTTACGCGCCCCGCCTAAGGTTCCCAGACCAGAATTTTCAATTTTGGTCCCTGCACTTCAGAAACACGTATTTTGGCCCATTTTTGGCACGTTTAAGCCCCGTTAACCTCATTTCAAGGCTCTAAGATGAAGTTAAAGTGTAGGGGACTTGAAATATGCTCAAAAATATTCCGGATGTCGGTTCGTTTGGCCGTACGATCGCGATGTTCGCTTAATTACGACGGAATGCGCATAAGCGTGAAAGACGATCCAAATGACGCGACGAATGGATTTTTCTCATGCCAAACACTAAGGCATAATATAAGGATGCTTACATAAATTTTTGGATGTCCGGATGTATTCAGAACGTAAGTTATGCGCGAAAGTGCAAACTTATGCACTTTTTGACACTTTTAGTCCCTGAATGATCCAAAAGTTTGTTTTAGCATACCAAACCTCTCAAAGCCTATTTCTAAGCTATGTAAAGGATATTTATGGTATGTTTAACTTATGGACATGTTCCGGAATGTTCGTTACAGTTCAAATTGGCATACTTTCGCAGTTTGTCAAGTTTAGTCCCTGTAAGCGAATTATCTTGTTTTTGCCATACCAAAGCCTTCAAAACTTATTTCTAAGTTATGTAAAGGTTATTTAAGGTATGTTGAGTATATGTTGATGTTCCGGAGTATTTGTCGCATTAAACTGAGTACGTTTTCGCATCAGTTTGCGTATAATTCTCCAGAAAGCGATGTAGAATTTGGAATTGAACAAAAGTCAAAACACGAAAAATGTAAAACACAATGAAACAAGCATTGGGATCAAATAACATTATTTTATTGATAATTGCACTGTTCACAATGATTACAAGCACAGATGTTACAGTCTCCCCTACTTGTGGAAATTTCGTCCCGAAATTTATTTAGAGGAAACTGATGGAAAAAGATGCGGATATTTTGCCTTCATTTGATCTTCACGTTCCCAAGTAAACTCGGGTCCACGCTTAGATTCCCAACGAACCTTGACCAAAGGAATGCGCTTGCGTTTGAGCCACTTGACTTCACGTTCCATGATTTCTACCGGTTTCTCAACAAACTTCAGTGTTTTATCAACACGAATTTCGTCAAGCGGTATGTGGAGGTTTTCATCAGCTAAACACCTCTTGAGATTGGACACGTGAAAGGTTGGATGAACATTTCCAAGTTCAGGAGGTAATTCAAGTCTGTAGGCTACCTTACCGATTCTTTCGACGATCTTGAATGGTCCAACATATCTAGGTGCAAGTTTTCCTTTCTTTCCAAATCTGATCACACCTTTCCAAGGTGAGACCTTAAGTAATACACGATCACCGACTTGAAAATCCAAGGGTTTGCGTTTTAGGTCCGCGTAACTCTTTTGACGGCTTCTAGCTGTCTGAAGGTTAGCACGAACTTTCTTTACCTTTTCTGTTGTCTCTAGAATGAGGGCAGGTCCAGTAAGCTGAGCCTCGCCAATCTCATTCCAGCAGACTGGTGAACGACATTTTCGACCATAGAGAGCCTCGAAAGGAGCCATGTTGATGCTGGAGTGATAACTGTTGTTGTAGGAGAATTCAATCAATGGAAGATGTGAATCCCAGCTACCACCAAAGTCTATCACACAAGCTCTAAGCATATCCTCCAGTGTCTGGATTGTTCTTTCAGATTGACCATCCGTTTGCGGATGATAAGCTGTGCTTAAATTAAGTTGGGACCCCATAGCAGATTGCATGGTTCTCCAAAAATGAGAAGTGAAACGAGCATCTCTGTCAGAAATGATGTTCAAAGGAACACCATGTCGAGCTACGATTTCATCCACGTAGATTTGAGCAAGTCTGTCAGCTGAATAATCCTCACGGATTGGCAAGAAATGTGCTGACTTGGTAAGACGATCAACGACTACCCAGATGGCATCGTGACCTTTCTTTGTGCGCGGGAGTTTAGTAATGAGATCCATAGTAATGTTTTCCCATTTCCAAACTGGGATCTCTGGTTGTTCCAATAAGCCAGAAGGACGCTGATGTTCAGCCTTAACCTTAAGACAAGTAAGGCATTTTGATACGTATAAGGCAATGTCTTTCTTCATACCAGGCCACCAATACTGAGTACGAAGATCCTTATACATCTTGTCTGAGCCAGGATGAATAGAATAACGAGACTTATGGGCTTCATCCATAAGCAAGGTACGAAGATCATCTTGGCTTGGGACCCACAAACGGTCCATGAAATAATACGATCCATTGTCTTTCAATTCAAGAGCAGGTGTTATGTGATAAGGAAATTCCCTATCCATCAAACCTTGTGAAACACAAGCTTGTTGAGCATGAGAAATACGAGCATGGATATCGGTTTGAATAACAGATTGGACACGTACACAATGAAGCTTAGTACGTTCCTTGCGACTTAAAGCGTCGGCTACGACATTCGCCTTACCAGGATGGTAGCGAATCTCGCAGTCGTAGTCGTTTAGAAGTTCAACCCAACGTCGTTGTCTCATGTTGAGTTCTTTCTGGTTGAAGATATGTTGAAGACTTTTGTGGTCTGTGAAAACCACACATTTTGTGCCGTACAAATAGTGTCTCCAGATTTTGAGAGCGAAGACAACTGCACCCAACTCAAGATCATGAGTGGTGTAGTTCTTCTCATGTATCTTCAACTGCCTTGATGCGTATGCTATGACTTTGTTTCTTTGCATCAGGACGCAGCCTAGGCCCAATTTAGATGCATCGCAATAAACGACGAAATCATCATTGCCCTCAGGCAATGTTAGGACAGGTGCGTCGCAAAGCTTTTGTTTCAAAGTCTGAAACGCTTCCTCTTGTTTGACTCCCCATTCAAATGGCTTGTTCTTCTGAGTTAGAGCAGTTAGAGGAACTGCAATCTTTGAGAAGTTTTCTATGAAGCGGCGGTAATAACCCGCCAGACCAAGAAAAGAACGAACTTCAGTAGGGGTAGTAGGTGTATCCCAATCCTTAATCGCACTGATCTTGGAGGGATCTACATGAATACCTTGTTCGTTGACAATATGTCCCAAAAATTGAACCTCTTTAAGCCAGAATTCACACTTGGAGAATTTGGCGAAAAGTTGTTCTTTCTTTAGGAGTTCCAAAGTAAGACGGAGATGTTGCTCATGATCAGCTCGCGTCTTAGAATATATCAAAATGTCGTCAATGAAAACAATGATGAACTTATCCAAGTAAGGTTTGCAGACCCTATTCATCAAGTCCATGAAAACAGCAGGAGCATTAGTCAAACCGAATGGCATGACTGTGAACTCATAATGTCCATAACGAGTACGGAACGCTGTCTTTGGAATATCTTCCTCATGCACACGGAGCTGATGATATCCAGATCGAAGATCAATCTTTGAAAAATAAGAAGCGCCTTGCAATTGATCAAAGAGATCATCGATGCGAGGTAGGGGATATCTATTCTTGATGGTAAGCTTGTTAAGCTCACGATAATCAATACACATCCTAAAAGATCCATCCTTCTTCTTTACAAAGAGAACGGGAGCACCCCAAGGTGAAAAGCTAGGACGGATAAAACCTTTGTCGGAGAGTTCCTGCAGCTGTTTAGACAACTCTTGCATCTCGGACGGTGCAAGACGATATGGAGCTCTGGCAACGGGATTTGCACCAGGTACGAGATCAATACGGAACTCGACTTGGCGTGCTGGAGGTAGACCAGGTAAGTCTTCAGGGAATACTTCAGAATAATCCCGAACGACAGGAATATCTGAAATAGACTTACCCTTGCCTTTATCTGCTGTAACATGTGCTAAGAAAGCCACATAGTGCTTTCGTAGATACTTCCGTGCCTTAAAACAAGACATGAGTTTGAGACCACCGGCAGGCTTCTCACCACGAACCTGTAGGATCTCGCCTGTAGACAGCGGCACACGAACAATCTTCTCAGAACAAACTATCTCTGCGCGATGCTTGGATAACCAATCCATTCCCACTATAACATCGAAGCTTCCAAGTTGCATTGGCGTGAGGTCAATAGGAAAAATATGGTCGTTAAGATTCAACTGGCAGTTGCGTAGAACAGAATTAAGAACAATGGGTTCACCACTGGCAACCTCTACTGTCAAAGGTTTACCTAGTTTTGTTCTAGACACGCGAAGCATTGTCTCAAAAGACAATGACACAAAGCTCTTGTCGGCACCCGAATCAAAAAGAACAGATGCTGGCTGATTATTAATAAAGAACGTACCGTTCACCACCTCGTTGTCTGCTTGTGCTTCTTGTGCATTCATGTTAAAGACTCGACCTCGAGCCTGTGGCTGATTTTGGTTTGCATTCTGGTTCTGGTTGGCTAGCCTTGGACACCGATTTCTGTAGTGGGTCAGATCCCCACAATTATAACATGCACCTGGTGGGTAGTTTGGTCGTGCAGCCTGACCCTGCTGTTGAGCAACCTGTTGGGCAGGGTTCTGGACTGCGCGGTTCTGAGCAAACCGACAAACATCGGCAAGATGACCCGACTTCCCACAGTTAGTACAGAAACGGCACTGATATTGTGGCTGGTGGTGGCTGTTGCATCGATCGCACAAAGGTGCACTTCCTGAGTAGGGTTTCTTTGCTGGAGGCTGGTTGGGAGCTGCCTGGTTTGCTTGGGCAGTGACAGCAAAATTTTGGGAAGCCTTACGCTTCTTTGACCTCTTTGAGGAACCAGAGTCCTTTCCCTTCTTGTTCTGATCTTTCTTACTATCCTCCTTGTCAGCCGACTGCTTCTTGCCCTTGTCACCCTTCCTGTGTAGTTTATTCTTTCGGATCTGCGACTCAGTCAGCGTCGCTGATAACTCGATCGCCTGACGAAGTGTGGTAGGGTTGCTACCAGTAAGGATGTCTTGTACTGAGTCAGGTAGGCCGTCAATGTATCTTTCGATGGCCTTATCGAGTGGGGTAACCATATTCGGGCAAAGAAGACTCAGCTCCTCAAACCTATCTGTATAAGCCCTGTGGTCGCCACTATCTTGCTTCAACACATCAAATTCCTTCTCCAATGCTCGTTGCTCATGACGAGGACAAAACTCCCTCATCATAAGAGCTCTCAGTTGAGCCCATGTCTGAGCTAAAGCAACTTCTGCACCTTGATCTCTCATAACCCCATTCCACCATGTTAGAGCCCTCTTCTGAAATACGCTTGATGAAAACTCGACTTTGCGATTATCCGGACACTGCACATGGCGAAAAGTGTTCTCGATGCTCTCGAATCACTGAAGAAGCCCAGTTGCTCCTTCAGAACCACTAAACTTGAGTGGCTTAGCCTGGTTAAAATCCTTGTATTTGCATATACCATTGTTGTTGTTGGCCTGGTTCCATTGAGCAAAGAGATTCGGAAATTGAGCAGCCATCTGCTGCGCAATAATCTCCGCCAGCTCGGTAGTAGCTATCTGGTTGTCGCGTCGAGGAGGCATTCTAGAAGAGAAAAACATGAAATGAAACGAGTGAGATGATTGGATGAAGAGAATGAGATGAAGCAAAAGCAATCAAAAGCAAAGATGGCGGTTATGCATCGCAAAGCAAATAAGCGACGTGAAATGTCTAGTCAAAGTAAATGGGTCAGAATTAGTGTATCGCGAAGACATGCTCGCCTATAAGTGAACACTCACCCCAAGAGATCCCAGGTAAGAGTGACTGGTCCGATTATGTGGATTTGTACGAACACTCTAGCCTTAGACAGAAAACTCAGGGTACAGGCATTCACCCTTCCAGTTCGCACGTGTTCACACTATTAACCCAACACTTTGACGGGATTTTTGAAAATCCAAAGGGGTTCAAAACCTTATAATAGAGGGTTCAAAACCTAGTAATCAATCATCCTAGAACAGATGATTAATTTTCAAAGCGGATTCGGAACCGAAGTTCCCGTTGTGGTTACCACCTAAGGATAGGTGATGTGCATGTTTTAAACTCTAAACACAAGATAGCTTGTGTTAGGGTCCTAGAAAGTTATAGTCTAGGTCAAAGCATTACTAATAACCTAATTCCCTATAACCAATGGCTCTGATACCAACTCTTGTGTCACACCCCGGCCGCGTGTAACATGCAACCGCGGCGGAAACGCCGGGGAGTGTCGTGGACAGAATTAAATTGTTTCATAACCATGGCATACAAGTTGTATTTTATTTATAAACAAAGGTCTTACATTGTCTTGGAAAGAGAGTACGGAAATCAAAACATAATTAAGCTAGTTCAAACTTCATTTTCAGGCTCTAAGGCACAGGTCCGCCCTAGAATCATGATCATCGTCCTATGGAATAGCTCCTGAAAACACATGTGAAAGTAGGTACGTCAGCATAAAAATGCCTGTGAGATACATAGGTTTTGTGAAAATGGGATTCATGACTTGAGTTTTAAAGAATGTTTAATAACAGTCAGTCATGAACCTTGTAATTTGTCTTGCTTTGTAAACCATTTGAAAAACGATAACATGAAAGGATATGTATAAATAAGTGCAAGGTTAAATGAATAACCAAGTAAAATGAGTTGAATAAGATAAGTAGTTTGTGAAAATATTGTCTTGTGAAGGATATGTTATTTATGTAGAATGCAATGTGTCTAAACTGAAATGACTTAGATAACGCCACGATATGTAACATTATACAAACATTTATATATAGGAAGTACCAGCGGCGTATCCACCATGTTTGTATCATATTACATATGCCACGTTACTTAAATCATTTACCCAAACCAATCCACCATGTAAGTTGTTCATGTGTAAACCAAATGTCAAGTGTTATTGTAAACCATGTCAAATGTTTATGTTCAAATATAAACCACCAAATGTGTATGTCAATGTCGACGTGTTTATGTTCAATGTAATCATGTAATGTGCATCCCCAAAATGTATCATGTATGGTAAGCGAAATGTATCAACTTAAACCATATGCACAAAACAAGTCGTTGAAGTAAAACGTGGTTTAAATCAACGTTATGTTCTGCGGAAAATGCATGCTCTATTGATAATAACATTTATGCGGTATTGTAAACTATGCATACATCCAAGCCTTGAGACTGCGGCGATAAACCCTTAAACAAATTAAAGGTTTATCTAAGTTATGTATATCGAATTCGGTCATTCCTTCCAGTCCTATCAAACCCAGGACTTCAGGAATGGGAGTTGTCAATTCCTATGGTACCACTACCTACTAACGAACGGCGTAGCTAATGTTAATGAATGTATTGTCCCATGTTAAACAAACCAAATGTCATAACAAAATGAAGGCATGTGCCCATATGCTGAGTAAACATATGCAGCAGAAATGTTCATGTAAATCAATGTGTCCATATGCTGAGTAAACATATGCAACAGAAATGTTTATGTAAATCAATGTGTCCATATGCTGAGTAAACATATGCAACAGAAATGTTTATGTAAATCAATGTGTCCATATGCTGAGTAAACATATGCAACAGAAATGTAATGTAAATCAAATGTACTAAGTACGCACACAATGGGCATACATAGCATAAAACGTAATGAAATCATGTACTATAATGTACTAACAACATAGCAGGCATATGATGTGAAAACATGGAAAGCATGAATGTAACAGGTAGGCACATGTGTTTCACCCCAAAACAGTTGGAAAACAGTAAAAGAGGGGTTCTATGTACTCACCTGAGATTGCTTTGAGTTCTTGTAGAATAACCAGATAATGCTAAAGATCACGGGATATCAACGGCACCTAATAGGTAGCTTATGTTAATATACCGGACCAAGTCGGAAGGATCGGACAGTACGCGGGTTCGAAAACCAAACGAGTATGGAGACTCGTGTAATATGGTTTAACAAAGCCTACATACTAAAATGAAACTTAACCTAGGTGCTTACGGTCCATCACGACCCGTTTAGGTAGCTTATGCCACCTTACGCGTCGTTCGCGTAGAACGCGTCTGGAACGCCTAACATCGTGACCACAAGGTATAACCTCGGAAGGTTATAGCTATGGTCACCTAATGTGTTTGGTCAGGTCCTAACGACCGACCAAATGGGTCGGGTTCGAAAGTATAAGCGATGGTTTAGATCGCTTACCTTACGACCCTATATAAGCACTAAACTAAAAGTGACGAGCTAAGCATGTTAGAACATGCTTAACTAAGTTTAGAAAAAGGTTTGACATCAAAACAAACGGCTTTGATGCCCACGAGTAGTTTGGTTACAAAATATGCAAGAATGCACGTTTTGGCCGAACTACGACTCGTCACTGAGCCTAGATAACGTGGTGATCAGTAGGTATAGTCACTACGGACTATAACCATCGTGATCACGCTCACGTTATGAAGTTCCATGAACTTCGCATCGACCATAAGCTGGTCAATGCAGAAAGTCAACAAAACGTTGACTTTCGGACTCGAAAAGCGAATAAAAGAGCGAAAGAAGACTTACGGAGGGTCCCCGAGTGCTAATCAAGATCCAATAGCTCAGGTATGAAGCATAAGCATCAACTTAGAGCATTTAGATCTGATTTGTGGGTTTTTACACAAAAAGGGGGGGGTATTTATAGGAAAGGTGGAACCGTTAGGATCGTTTTATCGAATAACGTGCTTTGATCTCGTGCGTACACGTGTCTAGTGGATAAGTTCAGTGAACTTGGCCTTTGGCCCTTCATTGGGTGAAGAGGCATTGCCCTTTGATCGAACGAAAGGCCAGATTCTGCATTTATTGCAAAATCTTTCTGTCAGACATGTTCACGCGCCCCGCGTAAGGATTTGGCAAATCCTTACGCGCCCCGCCTAAGGTTCCCAGACCAGAATTTTCAATTTTGGTCCCTGCACTTCAGAAACACGTATTTTGGCCCATTTTTGGCACGTTTAAGCCCCGTTAACCTCATTTCAAGGCTCTAAGATGAAGTTAAAGTGTAGGGGACTTGAAATATGCTCAAAAATATTCCGGATGTCGGTTCGTTTGGCCGTACGATCGCGATGTTCGCTTAATTACGACGGAATGCGCATAAGCGTGAAAGACGATCCAAATGACGCGACGAATGGATTTTTCTCATGCCAAACACTAAGGCATAATATAAGGATGCTTACATAAATTTTTGGATGTCCGGATGTATTCAGAACGTAAGTTATGCGCGAAAGTGCAAACTTATGCACTTTTTGACACTTTTAGTCCCTGAATGATCCAAAAGTTTGTTTTAGCATACCAAACCTCTCAAAGCCTATTTCTAAGCTATGTAAAGGATATTTATGGTATGTTTAACTTATGGACATGTTCCGGAATGTTCGTTACAGTTCAAATTGGCATACTTTCGCAGTTTGTCAAGTTTAGTCCCTGTAAGCGAATTATCTTGTTTTTGCCATACCAAAGCCTTCAAAACTTATTTCTAAGTTATGTAAAGGTTATTTAAGGTATGTTGAGTATATGTTGATGTTCCGGAGTATTTGTCGCATTAAACTGAGTACGTTTTCGCATCAGTTTGCGTATAATTCTCCAGAAAGCGATGTAGAATTTGGAATTGAACAAAAGTCAAAACACGAAAAATGTAAAACACAATGAAACAAGCATTGGGATCAAATAACATTATTTTATTGATAATTGCACTGTTCACAATGATTACAAGCACAGATGTTACAACGTGTGTATTGAAAACTAGGGTTTTTACCCATATGTTTAATATTATAAAACATGGTGGTTTACTCTGATTAAAATATTTCCTAACTACGGTCCTGATGAAAATTTCCGCTGCCAAATTGGATAAATAAATGTGATACCACCGAAACTGGCTCACGGCCGCCCGTTCCCGGGAGATAGGGATCGGGGGCTGTGACACAAGTGGTATCAGAGCACAGAAAGAAGAGTTCAGCTTGATTTTATCAAATTTCTGACTTCTACACCTTCTTTTTCAAATTAGACAAGATTTCACGGACAAAATGGACTGAATTTTTGATATTGTGTGTAAAATATAGTTTTAACAAAGCCTTGAAAGAATCAGACCAAAATACGGATTAAAAGTGACAAAAATGGGCTAAAAACCTTATTCCGTTTGAACGAGCATCGTAATTTCGTTTGAAAAATCAGTGTTAATTTCGCTTCAAATCATAATTCCGTTTGAGATTAGCATGTGATTCCGCTTCAAACAGCTATTTCGCTTGAAAAGATCATCTTATTTCGCTTCACACTGGTATTCCGTTTGAAAAGGTTCATACGGAATCAGCTATTCCGCTTCAAAGTCCTTATTCCGTTTGAAAGTACACTTGATTTCGCTTGAAAGTGGGATTCCGTTTGAAGTTCTGATTTCGTTTGAAGTGTCATCCAAGTGATTCCGTTTGAACAACGCTTCAATAGTGATTCCGCTTGAAATTACTATTCCGTTTGAAAGTGGATTTTTTCGTGTCAAGATCATTTCACGTTAACCGAGTGTCAATCTATCTCAGGTTATTTTGATATTATTGAAATTGATTGTGTTTGTTTGTCTCCAGGTTATAATTCAAGAAATTCACATCATGTCTGATGAAAAAGGCACAGCTAAAATTAAAGAGAAAACCAGAGAAGAAATTCTAAGTGAGAAAACTTACAGAGAAAGAAACATTGCTTTGAACAGAATGAATAAGATGCAGGAAGAATATGAGAGTGTTGTTATGAATAAGAGATGGGATAAAAAGAGAGAGTGCTACTTCAACAGAGAAGGTGAACCAGTTCTTCCGAAGAAAGACATAATCTTTGAAGATGTTCTTCTCATAATTCCTTCATCGGCTGAATATTATAGAAATGTTCTAAAAGATGACACGTTTGCAAAAAGGCATGAAAAGGAAATCAAATATGCCATGACATCGTGTTTGAGAAAGAGAGATGAAGAGAGAATGAAGAAGAGTGTTGAAGAAATGTTGATCAACTTGAAGAAAGCTGCTGAAGAAGTAAAAGTTGAAGCTGTTCAAGTTGAGGTTGAGAAGAAAGTTGAAGTTGTAAAAGAGGAAGATTTGAAAGTTGTTGAGACAGAAAAGATTGAAGAAAAAGTAGAGGTGAATGAAGAAGTTGAGAAAGCTGTTACTGAAGAACAGCAGGTTGTAGAAGATGAGAAGAAAACTGAAAGTTGGACTGAGGTAAAGATTGAGAATTTGAAGTCTGCTAGTGATGAAGGTGCTGGTGATGAGAAGAAGGAAGAGCTGAAGCAGATAGAGGTAGCTGAAAACACCGAAGTTCCAATCACTGAGGTAAATTCTGATTCTGAAATCGTAAAACCGGTTGAACAGTGCAAGAAATGCATGGAAACATGCAGAGCTTGTACTGAAAAAGATGAGAAGTTCAGAACAAGAGATCTTGAATTCACAAAAATCGAAAACATTTTCAAAGAAAAATGCAAAGAAATGCTAGAAAATGAAAAAGTTTTAAAAGAAAATGATGAAAAACTTTCAGAAAAATATAAAAAAATAGAAAAAGAAAATGAGATTTTGAAAGAAAATGTTTTGAAAATGACAGAAGAATGTGATCAAAAAGAAAATGTTTGTCAAGAAATGAAGAAAGAATATGACTCAATGAAATTGGCATATCACATTACAAAAGAGTCATATGAAAAGGTGAAGGGTGAAATGAAGTTTGTTCAATCAAGATTGAATTACTGTTCTGAAACATCAAAGGAACTAAAACGAATGTATGAAATTAAACAAGGTGTTGTAAATTCATATATTGAAGATGTTGCTAAGCTAAAACGACAGATTGCTGATTTAGAACAGGATAACAACAAATTAAAAAGTTATCACGCGTCATCATATGTGCTTGAACGTATTTTCAACATAAAACCGGATGGGAAAGATTCTGAGCAAAACACAAAAGGTATTGGCTCAGAGTTTCATCAAGTTCCACCATCGGAAAAGTTTGTGTTTTATGATGATGAAAAGGTCGAAAAAGCTTTCAACATGGTAGATCAATTGCCAGACAACATTGACATAACCTATTCCAAATTTGATGATTCTAGTGATTCAGAGGTGGTAGGTAAGGTCATTGAAAGTGTGTTGAAAGAAGAGTCGGTTGAAACAGGTAATTCTGAATCACAAGATGAAAATGAAGGTAATTTTCATGATGGATATCTGAAAAACAAAAAATCTAAGAAAAATTTGAATGATGATTCAAAAGGATTAGTTTATACCATGACTGGACCGGACAAATTATTCTTAGATATTGTATTCTCGATTCAGAATGTGATTTCAGAAAAGATTGACAAAGTTTTCAAAATGGTTGAAATTGAAAAATCTGAAATTCCAAAGTTTGCTGGTAAAGGTCACAAAACTTTTTATAACAAACCGGGTTTCAAAAAGAAAAACATGAAGGCTGGGTTAGGTTATAAGAAGAAACAAAGTTGGAACAGAAATGAGGTTCCAAATTCTCAAACAAGATGAATTTTGTTCATGGAACAACGTCTGAAGAAGAGAAAGAACTAAAATTTAGACGACAGTCTAATGACGAGTTCTTAGCTCAAAAGAAAAGCAACAACCACAGGTTAAAGATGTATCCAAGAGAACATGTTTCAAATGTGATCAAATTGGACATCTTGCACGCAAATGTCCAAATCTGAAACCTATTGATGTTGACAAAAAGAAATTTGATAATGTTGAGAAACAAAAATCTGAGAATGTGAAACAAAGGTCATCCAGATTTGATTCGAAACAAACTTGGAGGTATAATACAAACAAGTTTGCTTCAAAACAAAGTTGAAATCAAACCAGAATAGGTTCGATTCAAGACAGACCTGGAATTCTCACACACTCAGATTAAGAACAACACAAAGTTGGAAAACATCAGTTGATATGACAAAACACCAACAGTTTTGGAAACCAAAAGTTGTTGTTCAAAATCAAAATGGTCCAAAAGACTCACATTTTTACAAAAAAGGTACTCCAAAAGGTCAAACATGGAGTGCTAAGAAACAAGTCGCTTCGGTAAAAGATGAAAAAGTTGAAATTAAAATTGAAAAAGTCTTTGTACAAAATGACAAAGATTTTCCGAAATTGAATGATGCATATTGTATTGAAATGCCTAAGGTCAAAAAGACCTGGGCTAAATTGTTCAAGTAATTGAGTTAGTTGAATGTGCAGGTGCTCAAGAAAAATGAAGACTGTGAGGATGGAAACTGGAGTAGCCTGGCACATGGAAAGGAGGAAGAGGCTGCTAGACCCTGTGTTGGTTAAATAGGGAGTTTGTTTGTTTTCTGTATATAAATAAACCATATTTCAAAAACCCTAAAAAATTGAAAAATTAAAAACCAAAAATATGTGTTTAGTTTGTTAAAAATTTGAAAAACCAAAAAGATGTTTGTTTTTAATTTGTCTCAAAAAATAGAAAATTACAAAAATATGTGTTGATTGAATATGCCGAAACCCTCACGGCGGAACAAACATGATTACTTTCACAAGATTGAAAAACGGTTTTCAAACTGTCGAAAATCAATGGGTTGTAAATCATGGGGGTACTTTATGTTATATATTCTGTAATTCAGTGCACAAAAGGCAGAAAATGGATGGCGAGACAAAGCTATCAGTATCGGTTTGTCAAATTTTCTTTAAATGATTTTGCATTTTAGGGGGAGTATTATTGTCAGAAAATCCAAAAACATTTGAAAATTTGAAAAAGCCAAAAACATGATAAAATTCAAAATTTGAGTTTTGTGTAAAAAGAGGAAATGATAGTACATCAGTAGACAATCACAGTATGCTAAAGAAATGGAATGTTTTAATGTAATAAACGGTCTCACTGATGATATGCTAGTAAGTTTTTGTACATTTAGTAGATTGTGTTCGAGATATAAACCTACCTAAATTTTAAACTTGCTTATATCATGGGGAACATCTCTCGGATATATGGGTAACCCCCGAAATCCTGTTTGAAAGGTCCCTCTTTCTGAGATACTAGGTCTTTATACTCAGTGATATCTGGGGTATTATCCCGGGACTTCTGATTTTGCGAAAGCAATGGCCTAGTCCCGTATAATACTTTCTGCTTACTTGAAATATAGCATCGCCCTCAGCATAAAAAATGATGAAACATTGAAAAATGCTAATCATGTGCTGTTGTAAAAAAGATCCTCTAAAGGGGACACACCGAAAGTCGAGCCATCATCTCTCTGCTGAACGGAAGTTCTGACCTGAGCTCTCACGGTTTCACATCTAACCCCTTACAGATATCATCTAGGTATACTCAACTGTAAGACTGAATATTGGGATCTGGATACAGGAGTATATTCAAGTGGTGGGACACGCGAATAAGTTTAAGTCCTTAAAAAAACTAAATCTGTATCTCGAAACAGTTGAAATTTGTGTGAAAATTTAAATGGATCAGTATACTGACAATCTAAGTGAATCGTTTAGAACTTAAAGTGTTTAAAGCTCAACGGTGCTAGTGATTTGTCATAAACTGATATGATCCTCTGACGCGAACTCAAACAAAAATATTATCTGTAAATATGTTTGTAAATATTTCTTTACTGTTTTATGTTTCATAAAATCCAAAAAGATTTTGATTTCACTTTAGTTTCGACAACCGGTGTCTGGGATGCTGAGTTTCAAAATCTAAGTATGCTGATCGTGTTTCTGAAAATAAAACAAGTTCATTAATTTGAAACTTGAAGTTTTTAAATACAAAAATAAAAAAAAACAGTTTGTGATATCTCCAAGGTCATTAAGTTGGACTTGGATGATTAACTCTGAGGGAGTTGGATTCTCAAACTTTGCCAAATCATAAAATTTGTTGATAGAGGAAATTGAATTGTCAGGTTACGATTCCTGGAAGTCTAAAATGTTGTTACTTATAAACGTATGAGTGTTCCAGATACTGTACCAGACTACGATCCCGACAGCAGAGTCTAAGGGGGAGTCTGAAGACGAGCTCAAAGCAAGGGGGAGCTTGTAACCGGAAAGCTAGGTGTCGATCCCTAAAGCACTGAAGCTTGATGAAAGGGGGAGCCTGAAGAAGCTGATAAAGCAAGAGCCAGAGTCAGATTCTGGTAGAATGATAAAGATAGAGCCAGGATGAGATTCTGAACCTGTGAAGAAAAGAAAAAGATTGATAGATGCTTACAGTGTTAGGCAATTTGGATAGAGCATGAAGACTGATCAAGACTGAAGATGTGTCATGATAGAGACTCGACACTGAAGACTTCGTCAACATCCAAGGGGGAGTCTGTTAATGCACTATGTTTATTGACTTTGTCTTGTATCGAGTCATGTAATAGGGTAGGATAACCAGTGCTCGAGTTCCTAGAAACTGAATTTAGTGGGATGGTTGGTGATTCAGCTTGAAACGGTCAAAGGCAAGTTCAAGCGAAATTAACAATGTTAATTCCGCTTGAAAGTGCCCTTGGTCATTTCAAGCGGAATCACATCACTATATATATGGGCACTTGGTTTGTCATTTGTAACTTTCAGATCTGAGTAGCGAAGCTCTGCCGAATCATCTCCAGGTTGTAAATTAGTGTTAAATCAATAATAGAGACCTTATAATTGAATCAAGCGTCCGTTTCATTAATTCCGCCTTTGATTCGGATAAACAACTCTTCTGAACGACTCATTCAGGTCGCACAACGATCCTACATGGAAGTTGAGGATAAAGTTAATAAGATTTTACTCAATGAAATGGACAATATCCTCACTTAAGGATTTTGTCCATTACATTGAGCGAAACCTTACCGATACCCAAACTGAATTTCAAATAAAAGTTTTGGTTTAGAGGATATTTGATGTTTGGGTTTTTTGACGTTTCTAAGACGAATGGTGTATATTAAATATGGCGTTTGGGTTTTTGTGTGTTTTAATGGAAGGTCTGAGATGTTGTATATATAGGATGTTTTTTGGCGGTTTTTTTAGGCGGGATTTTATTATAATTAATTTTGGCGTTTTATATCTAATGGCGTTTTAGATTATGATGGTGTGTGCTATTGTAGGTTAAGGTGGTAATTTAATGGCGTTTTATTTCATCCGATGCGTTTTGTGTAGAGAAGTCAAAAGACGTTTTTACCCTTATTGAAGCGCGCCACAACAATAAAAGTTATGTTATTTACAAAAACGCCACCGCGTCATCTAGTCCATAGATTGTTTTGATCGGATGATCCATAAGCGTTCTCACCGTTCTCACACTTTTCACCTTTTTCTCTAAGTCCTGACCCTATATATATATATATAGGGAAGGTTCAAATGAAAACCACTAGTTATTGTGAAAACTCGAATACTAATTAAAAAAAGCCAAAAAAACATACAAAAAATTTTTTTTTTAATTTTTTTTTTTTTTTGCAATCAAAATTTCGCAGGTTTTTTAATATAAAAAAAAATTTCAAAAAAAAAAATTTTGTGTAGTGCACATGTGTAATACTGCACATATGTATGTGTACTACACATGTGTATTATTACACATGTGTACTACACAAATTTTTTTTTTTTTTTTGAAAAATTTTTTTTTATATATAAAAACTAGCGATTTTTATAAAAAAAAATTGAAAAAAAAAAAATTGTGTGTTTTTTAGGCTTTTTTTAGTTAGTTTTCGAGTTTCACAATAAAAGTGGTTTTCATTTGAACCATCCCCTATATATATATATATATATATATATATATATATATATATATATATATATATAGGGGATGGATCATGAGAAAACTAGTTTAAATGAGAAAGCCAAAAAAACTAACTAAAAAAGCCTAAAAAACATACCAACTTTTTTTACATTTTTTTATTAAAAAATCGCTATATTTTATGCAGGGAAAAAATATTCAAATTTTTTTTTTGTTGTATTGCACATGTGCACTATTACGGATATAATGCACATGTGTAGTACACATATAGTGCACATGTGCAGTACAACAAAAAAAAATTTATATATAAAAAATAGCGATTTTTTTATAAAAAATTGTAAAAATTTGGCAATGAAAAAAAAACCTAAAAAATGACATTTTTATAAAACGCAATGCACCAAAAACACAAAGAAATCTCTTATTTGTAAAACGCAATGGCCAGAAAACACAAAGAAATGTCTTATTTCTAAAACGCAATAGCCTAAAAACACAAAAGAAAGTGTACTTTATAAAACGCAATGGACTGAAAACACATAAAAATGTGTTTTACCTAAAACGCAATGCACCAAAAACACAAATAGATGTCTTATTTGTAAAACGCAATGGCCAGAAAACACTTAAAATGTTTGTTTTCTAAAATGCAATGGACTGAAAACACATAAAAATGTGTTTTTACCTAAAACGCAATGCACCAAAAAACACAAAGAAATGTCTTATTTATAAAACGCAATGGCCAGAAAACACTTAAAAATGTCTCCTTTCTAAAACGCAATGGCCTAAAAAAAAGTGTTCTCTCTAAAACACAATGGACTGAAAACACCTAAAAATGTGTTTTTACCTAAAACGCAATGACTAAAAACACTTCAAAAATGTGTTTTTCTAAAATGCAATGGCCAGAAAACACATAAAAATGTCTTAGTTCTAAAACGCAATGGCCTAAAAACACCAAAGAAAGTGTTTTCTCTCTAAAACGCATTGAACCAGGACAATAGTTTTGTCTGTGAATTGTCTGAACCAGGAAGTAGGAGATCAAAAAGACTGTCTACGAATGCAGTTTTCCAGAGACAATTTACAGAAAATTAAAACGCAGCTCAACCCCAGCCAGGGGCTCTGCCCCTTGGACCCCGCCAGGGGCTGCCGTCCCAGGGACCCTGCTACCAGGGCGCTGCCCCCAGACCCCCGCTAAGATCGTAAAACGCAATGAATAAATCAAAAACCCAGATAATAAAAATGAATTTAAAGAATTTCTTACATGGATCGAAGTTGGTTTCTTCAACGATTGACGAATTTGAATGATTGAAACACTTATCAGAGATCGAATCGAACAGATCGAGTGATTATCTTCAAAATCAACAGAAAAAACAAGATTTTGTATGAAATTAAACTGGGTTTTCTTCAAAAAAAAACCTGAAGAACACGTTGATCGGGTGTTTGAATCATTGATTGGTGACGAAAATCGCACTATAATGTAGTGATTATTGAGATAGAAAGTGAAGAAATGGTTGAAAATGGTGGGTTTTGATGTTACTGGGAAGAAGAAAGAAGAAGAAAAGAATAAGATTAACTAAAATACCCTTCCTCTTTATTTTAAATTTCGACACATGTCCTAATCCTATTGCTTCTTATACTTTCTAGCGAAAATAAACTTCCTATTTGATCCTCACACTATATATATATATATATATATATATATATATATATATATATATATATATATATTTGGCTAAAATTGCTATATAATATAGTTAATATATAGGGAAATTGGCCTGTAATAATCTCACCTAGACCTTATTGGCCATTAATAATCCCACCTCAGAATATTCCCCCCACTAGTCCCACCTTTCACATATTTTTCCTACAATGGTCCCCCGTTAAAAAAACTTAACTGAGTTATGTTTTTTTCTAAATTACAAACAGATTTTTTAGGGCTTTCGATTAGAACGACGATACGAGTCCATTGATGTAAAACTTGCCTCGAAACAGTGCTCCAAATGATGAAAACGTCGCTTCAATTCGGGTGTTTAAATTTCCAATTAACCAAAATCAAGTCACTTGGAGCACCATTTCGAAGTAAGTTTTACATCAATTGACTCATATCATCGTTCTGATCAAAAGCCCTAAAAAATCTGTTTGTAATTTGGAAAAAAGCTTAACTCCGTTAAGTTTTTTTAACGGGGGACCATTGTAGGAAAAATAGGTGAAAGGTGGGACTGGTGTGGGGAATATTCTGAGGTGAGATTATTAATGGCCAATAAGGTTCAGATGGGATTATTACAGGCCAATTCCCCTAATATATATGAAGCATTACAAATTTTGTTGCAATTATATTTTTTATAATTTGTTAAGAAATATTTTCTTAATTAACTTAATAACAAAAATAAATAGTTAAACAATAATATTTTATAAAAGTTATATTATTTACTACATAAAATTTTAGTGGTCTATTATTAGATTTCGAAAAAGTTATATCATTTACTACAGAAATTTTAATGGTCTATCTTTAGAGTTCGATTGGTGGAAACTAATTCTTTAGATGAAAAGTATTTATAAAAACTGTTATTTTTTTTTTCTTGGAACACAAATAAAGATACAGTAAAACCTCTATTAATTAATAATATTGGAAACCAGATATTTTATTAATTTAGCGAGATATTATTATATCGATAAATTAATAATTTATTAATTAAAAGTGGTTTTACGTTTGACCTTTAAATTTTCAAGTCCACTGAACATTCACAAATTAATTGAATTTGTCAAGTTTATTTTTTTTAATACAAAAAAGTTGGTTCATGGTACCAAACAATAAAAATAAATTAAGAAACTAGTTTCAATGCACATTTCCTTTATGTACCATTAAACATGGTTAGAAGTTCAACAAAAAAAAACAAGTGACTATAGATTCATCTTTTACTAGACAAACGTAGAATTTGAAATATTTTAGTAATGAGTTAAATACCATTTTAGTCCCTGTGGCTTGACATTTTAGTCCACTGTGTTAACTTATTTTTTCTGTTAACGAGAAGGGAAATTCGGACATTTTATATGGTCGAATTGCCTTCTAATTAACATAATTACATATAAAATGACTGAATTGCACTTCTCGTTAATAGAAAAAATAAATAAAGTTAACGCAATGGACTAAAATGACAACGTTTAAAACTATTTAGACTAAAATGGCAACGTTTCAAACATTTGGACTAAACTGATAAAATAACCCAAACCACAGGGACTAAAATGACATTTAACTCTTTAGTAGTTATTAGTTTATAGTTTCGTTGTAACCCAATATATATATACTAGGATTTCACAAAAGTTATTATCTTATCATTTTATCGATTGGGGTCCAAATTTGTACTGATACTAAATTGAGACTGGAAAAATTATTAATTTTATTGACGTTATTAATCTATAGAGGTTTTAGTGGTATTATTGAAGATGGTGTGAACAAAAGGGCAGCCCAAAAAGTTCCAAAATCACTCTGGGAGCGCTGAAAACAATCAAGAGAAGGGGCCCAAAGGCCTAGTCAACTAAACATATACAATCAAAATTGCAGCAATTTAAAAACAAAGCAGTCCCCCCATTGTCAAACCTGCTATGCGCTGAACAAGAATCAAACAAAATAGTGCCAGGCGACCGAAACATGGAATCCAACAACGCGGAGAGACAAATTTTTAAATAGAACTAATTAAAAGCCGAACTATAAAACAAACAAAGTCCATCCTGATTCAGGAAACATGAGGTCAATGGGTAACGGGTGTTTTGTTTGTGTGTGTTTTGCCAAAAAATATCGTCAACAATTGTGGTCATATTTTGGCGCAGGGTTGAAAAAATGCATGGAGAAGTAGATTATTGGGTTAAGTTATCGTACAAATTCTTCTAAAAGGGTACAAAAACACAATTGATCGTAAACAATGACGAGAAATTATGAGGCAGGGTTGAAAAAATATGCATGGAGAAGTAGATTATTGGGTAAAGTTATCGTACAAATTCTCCAAAAAGGGCACACAGACACAATAAATCGCAAAATATAACATAATGTCGTGGAAAAAAGACATAATAACGCAATATAGAAAAAACTAAATCCTAAATAAAAAGACGCAATAATCTAAACAAAAATTCTAAAATATACAGGAAAAAAATCTAAAAGCGAAAACTTAAAATCTAATATCATAGAGTTCGATAAGGCGATTTCAATGCCACTTGAATGAGTTCAATCGGATTATATTTGATACCCTTCCTACGATATATCCTATTTTAAGAGACTATATATTTGATCCTAACTCGTAGACAATATAGGACCAATCGTTCGATTTTTTTTCTTTTTTTTTTCATTTATTGATTTGCCTTTTCATAAAATTCGAAGATATGTTTTAAAAGGAGGTGGTTAGTGTAGATTTTATAGTATATTGGTTCTTGGAAAATTTTTCTTGTGTAATTACTCTTATTAACGTATTTCCATGGTCCTTTCGAGGTAGGGAGTAGCGTTTTATCAAAAGACGGACGGGGCTTTTTTTAAGTTTATGTGTTTTTATATAACTCAAAGACGTGTAAAAAGGTGGTGATTGGTATTCCCATCCATTTAAAAGTGGTGTTTACATTGGGTAATATCAAATAAAAAGTTTATTTTGCCTAAGTAAGATGAGAAGAAATCTTAATTATTCATTTTTCAAATCAATGGCTAAGACTAAAGTGTAGAGAAAGGAGGAGTGTAAAGGTATATTAGGAAAATCCTATTTATAGACTTTCTCTCTCCACATACAACGCACATGCATAATTCACTCCCATTTTTTAAACGTTCATAACTTTTTTATACGACATTATTTTTTCATAAAAATTTCACCATAAAATCGAGCGTTTTTTAATCTTTAATTTGAGTACCATATTGCTATATAAAATATGAAGACTAAAAAAACTCACTTAAATGTGTTGTATTTCTATGTTGTATAACATTTTTTGTGCTGCATTTTTGTACTATATTTTTGTACTAAATTTTTTGTGCTTAATTTTTTTGTCTTAAATTTTTTTTTCTTAATTTTTTGTACTGGATTTTTTTGTATTACATTTTTTTGCTAAATTTTTTTGTGCTATATTTTTTGTACTAAATTTTTTTGTGCTATATTTTTTTGTACTACATTTTTTGTGCTATATTTTTTGTACTAGATTTTTTGTGCTATATTTTTTTATACTAGATTTTTTGTGCTAGATTTTTTTGTACTAGATTTTTTTTTTTGTATTTTTAGAAAACAAAATGGGTGCCACATGTCAGTTTCACTCCTATTTATAAGACTGCGGGGTATGGTGGGGCTTGGGTTGGCCGTGGGTTGGGGCGGGTGATGACACGTGGAATGGGAGCCCCCCCCCCACTGCCTGGTACGTGTCCGCGAGGTATGGTGGGGCGTGGGTTGGATGCACCGCGTGGCAGGGTGGTTTATAAAAAAAATATATATATACAAAATTTAAAAAAATCACACAAACATTTATAAAAAAAACATACAACTTCATTATTTATAAAATTACATAAACCTAAAAATTACAAAATAAGAAACCTAAAGCGTTAAATAAATTTCAAAAAGGTCCATCTTGTCGAACGCCTTTTTTTCCTTGCCGCGAAACTCTATGTTCGCCACCGCCACCCGGTCCTCGTGGCTTAACTCGCCCCCGGGAACGGCTTCGTAGTAAGCCTTGAAACGGTCGAGCTTGGGACATAGCTCGCGCCATTTATGTTGGCACGCGTTCATGTTGTGGCGGTCGTTACCGACGTTTAGTCGGTAGGCCGCGAAAGCTTCCGGCCAATATTTGGTTTGGCCCGGTGGCCGCCCCTTCATAGCGTCAACGACGCTTGTGACTAGGGCAAGTTCTTCGTGGTGGGTCCAGGATGCCATAGCGGGTTCGTGGGATGTCGGGTTTGTGGTGACCGGCTGGGGCAGCGGGTGGATTTTGTCGAATTTTTGGGACCACGGTGGGGGTTGGGATGGACCACCCGGTTGGGGTTTGGGGGTATTTATAGAGGATGTTGGGGTTTGGGTGACCGGTTGGGGTGACCGCTTGGCCAAGCCAACGGTTTGAATTTAAAAATTCAAAACTTTTGGGATGGCCCGCTATGACGTGGCGGGTGAACCAATGATATTCAGCCAACTAAGATGGCCAATCCGCCCCACGCCCGACTTGAAACCCATGCCCCAAGGGCCACGCCGAAACCCATGCCCACCCGGGGTGATGGCTTGGGCGTTTTCCCCCTACCCACGCCCAAACTCACGCCCCATACCCCGCAGTCTAAGGACCAAAATGCCCTTGATTCCTACTTTTTAGGAGTGCCACATGTCATCATCACAATCCTTCTTAGGCTACTTAGGCAAAATCCACTTTTTAGTGGATCCTTCCCCGTGTTTACATAATCTGATTTTTTTTAATATTTATACAGCTTTATGATTGTACTTTATCTTTAAAATAGTGGTTGAAGATAAAAAAAAAAATAAAAAGCCTATATAGCTATAAGACCATGCGTGGATAGTTGTCTCGTGGTCCACCCAACCACGAGCAACCACTAGCACTATACCACCCCCTCCCATATGAAATGATATTTTGAGTTTTCTTTTGTGGTTTGTATCACACAGTGAGGATGACAGTGAGAGTGAGAGGGGGGGGGGGGAATAATGTGAGTGGTGGGTATTGGTTAGTTTTGTGTGATTCACACACTATTACACCATTTTAAGGGTAATTTCATTCATGCTGATGTAAACGTCACATTACAGAAAATTCCCTTTCACATTGTTCTAACATATAGACGATATGAAAATTAACGGTGACAACTGAATGAACCAATAATGTTATAAACCTCAAAATCACAACCACTAATACAGTAATCCATGATAAATGGTGAACTTTTCATAACAGTGATGAATTAGTAATTTACTATTATATTTTAATATTGATAAAAGAGTAAACTGCAATTTTACCCCCTGTGTTTAGGGGGCCGTCAACACCCTTATCCCTATCTTCAAAAAATTGTTGTCTTACCCACTAACAAGTCCCAATTGCATCGATCTTGGCTCTTTTGTCATCTTGTCGTCTATTTGAACGTTACCACCAGGGATATTTTGGTACTTTTGCCTCAAACAAAAGCTTACATCCTAGTTTTTCCTCATTTATTTGATCCCAAACCCTCAATTTAACCTAGTTTCTTGAACAGACGATTGTTGTTCATCAAAATCACTACGAGTTGAACGATTTGAAGTTGAATCTTAGTGAGTTGTAGAATGGATCATCATTTATGGAAGATTAGAGCTGATGATCATGTTGGTGCATATTGTTGATGCATTTATTGTCTATCGCCTTCGTCAATCCGAGTCGTAGTGAAAAGCCGGAAGATATCAAGCGCATAATGTCGTATCTAGATAGAAATGGCAAGGTGGCAAACTTGTAATTAATGATAACTATCATTAAGTTGCCTTGACCATATAAATAGGGTGTTATGTCACTAGTTTAGTTAGTAAAAAAAAGTTGAAGACTTTCCTACATTTAGGGTTTTGGAGATCCAAGTTTAGAGAGAGAAAGTCTAGAGAGAGAAAGTTGATGTAATCGTGATTTTGTACCGTACAAGTCAAATCTAGCAATGGAATCACGTTAGTAGTACGTTATTGTGTGTTCGGTCACTTACGTTCACGGATTCCGCACGTGAAACGTTCGTTACGCAATCGAACGGCGTCAAAACCGGTCCTACAATTGGTATCAGAGCTAGGAGCTCGATTGCTTGATCAAACACATCGTTTTCGTACCAGATTTCAGCGTTTTCAGAGCCAAATCAGATCCGAATTCATCGATTTCATCATTTTCTACTCATTTCTTACGGTTTTTACGGAAATTCGACAAATTGAACGTGATTTCACGGTCCGTTTTTCCTGAATTTCTTACATATTGTGCGAAATATGTTGAATTGAAACCCTACCAAGTTTCAGATCGAAATTCCATGTAGTTTTGGAGATATCGCAGTTTTTCGGGTCCGATTCGCGTCAAACAGCAGGTTTGGATCGCTTATTTGGTCAGAAACAGGTTCGCTCATGTGACATCATTCAGGTCCGCTCATAGAAATTGGTTAGGTTCGCTCTTAATGATATGTGGTAGTTCGCTCATTAGGTAAGAGACAGGTTCGCTTTTCAGTCATATGATGATTCGCTTTTATGACATAAACAGATTCGCTCTTTTGTCATCACTTTCATGTGAGCATCTGACCGTCGGTCCAATCCTTGATCAATTTGTGGCACATTGTGGTTGTTGTTGATTTGTTTACACCGTCCACAACAAAAGGTCATATAGTTTAAAAAATAACCGACAGCCTACTCCACGTATTGTGAAGGCCTATGTCACCGTCCCACTAAACTTTGTCGATGATTGTTTTTGGTCCACTCACACAAGACCTAGTCACTGACCCACAATCTTTGTGGCCCAATTGCAACTCTTTATCTTTCACCGACCCACTAAACAAGCTGCTCCAATCATATTGTTTGTTCACTTGATTAGTAGTATGTTGCCGCCCCATGATATTTTTTTAACCAATCAATAGTTGCTGAATATGTTTTGTTGAACTAAAGTTACTGCCCACTACACATTTGATTGGATAAGATTGGCGACATATGGGTCAGTGGTAGGTGTTGTTGTTAATCGGCAACTGATTTTAGGACCGCCCAAATACCTTTACTGGACGTGTTGTTTTTGTTTGTTGCACCGCCCCACTAAGCCTTGAGACCCAATCAACACCCACTTGTTTCGCCGTCCATTTTAATAAAAGGCCCAATCACAATTTGATTCAGTTTGAGAGTTTGATATTTTTTTAAACTGATCGTTTACTTGTTTGTTTGCACAGGAAATTCAAGGTGACTTGTCAAGAATAGGATCCTCGCCTGAGAGAATCCTCACTCGATTTGTTGTTGTCTAGTCTTTGTTATTTGATCGAATAGTCATTTGTTTGTTCGAATTTCATTATTGATTGAGAATTCATCATTGTGAATCTTTTGACACCGAAAATGGATTCTGCAATTTATATTGCACTGAACAAGTTCAATAATTTTTCAGGTATCGATGGAGAATCGATTGAAGAATTGATCAAAAGGTATGTCGAGCTGTATTGGATGATGGTGAGTTTGAAGATAACCAAGACAAATGAGGAATGGATTAACAAGTTAGGAAATGCTCTACCGGATGATGGGTGGAGAACGTATTTGTCAGATTGGAAGAAGAGATACTTAGAAGTGGCTTTGAGCATGTTTATCGAGAAGATTAAAGAGCGAGAACTTGAACTACAAAAGATTAGTAATGCAGAAACTGATAAAGTCAAATGCAAATCTGAGGAAATCGTTCAAGAGGTAGAAGAGCAGGTTAAAGACATTTCAGCTATCAAGGTTGAGAAGAAAGCTGAGAATGTAAAAATGACCGAGATGTGTTCAAAATGTGACAAATTTGAATTAGACAATGTCAAACTGTTAAGTGATTTGGACAGTTTGACATTGGAAAACAAGGTTTTGAAAGAGAAAGAAAAAGACTTTGAAAGCAAAAAGAAATCCTCAGAAAATGAAGATTTTTGGATAAAACTTGAAAACAAAAATCTGAAAGCAAATGAAACAAAATTTCAAGAACAGATAAAAGTTTTAGTCAATGAAAAGTCTGTTCTTGAAAACATTAAGATTGAAAATGAAAAATTAATCAAGTCTCATCTTGACAGAATATCTCAGCTTGAAAATGAGGCTGAGAATTCGAGAGCTAAAATTGATGAGCTTGAAAAGAAATTGAAAGGTTTTGTGACATCATCTGAGTTTTTGAATATCCCCTGTCCAAAACCAATCAATTCAATTCCAATAAGTGACAGTGTCACAAACTTTGACAATGTCAAAGTTGAAGATTGTGATGAGAAATCTGATGATGTAAATGAAAAAATTGAAAAACAATAATTGTTTTTAAAATTAGAAGAAAAATTCAAAAATACTGTTTTGCAATCTACTGAAATAGGTGAATGCTCAAAGCAGGAACCTGTTAAGAAGATTGTAGAACAAAAACAAATTGTTAAAAAGTCGAAAATTGTTCAAAAAGAAAATAAAAGCTCATCAGATCGATCATCCAATCGCATTCAAAAAGCACAAAAATTGAAAAATGAAAATTCAAAAATTGTTGGTAATAAGTTGTGCAGGTTTGACCACAGTGCTCAAAAGCCAAATCCAACAATCAAGAAGAGAAAGGAATATCACCAAGCCAAACAATGCTTTGATCTGAGCGTTTGGTATGACAATGGTGATAGGTATGATAACAGAGTGTGCTACAAATGTGGATATCAAGGACACATTGCTGTTAACTGCCAGAGACAGAGATTTGAGACGAGAAGATGCTATAACTGCCAAATCATAGGTCATATTGCCAGGGATTGCCCAAGGAAATCAAGTGAAAGATTGAGGGTTAATTCTCAGAAATTGGCAAAGAAATCAGTCACTGTCAAGCCCAAGGAACTGAAAGTTTCAGAGCAGAATGTCAAAGAACAGAAGGTTCAAGAACCTAAAGTTCAAGAAAAGAAAGTGAAGCTTTCTCAAGGGCAAAAAGACAAACTACGAAAGAAGAGGAAGAAGGCCAGAGAATATCTGGAGAACATTTTGTCCTCGGGTTCACCCAACAGATCGATTAAGAGTGCTGATGAATCGATTCACTCGACAACAAAGTCAAGTAAACCGATTTCGTCAGATGCAAATCTGAGGACAAAAGAGGAGTTAAAGAAGAAGGTAACATTTGGTGGCGATGAATCTGTTTCTTCGGAAACAAAGGAGCCACATGTCGGCGATGAATCTGTTTCTTCGGAAACAAAGGAGCCACATGTCAGCGATGAATCTGACTCAATAAAGTCAGACAAGCCACATTCAGGCAATGATTCTGGTTCGGTAAAACCAGAAGAGCCAGTTGTTGAGATAAAATCTGAGAATTCAGGTTTAACAATGGTTGATACAAACTTTCCACCATTGTTGAACAAGAATTCAAAATCACCCAAGGACAGTCAGGCTTGGGTGAAACTTTTCAAATGAAAAACCTGACTTGCCGGAGTTCCCAGGTTGGTAAGCGTGGAACATGAATCGGCACATTTCTTGAGAAATTTTACTCTGGTGATTTTTCGTCTTTCAAAAGATAAATTAAGGACATTAAGTTGTACTTGATTCATCTTTCCTTCAAGTGGTAATTTGAAAAACAAGGTGTTGAAACCCCGAGTTTATGAAATGTCATACAAAACTAATTTTCCGGAAAAACCATTTTGATTAAAACAAACTTAAATGTTTTGAAATCACAATGGGAAAATAGTTTGTTGTGAGGGGGAGTTCTGATTGTTTACGCCAAATGGATGGAGACTTGAAGTGATTCTCATCAAGTTGTCAAGTTTGTACAGTTTGTTTCAAATTTTCTCAGAAAATCAAAATTGAAACATATTTTGATTTTAGGGGGAGAAAAATTTTTAAAAAATTAGAAAATTTGAAAAAGTTAAAAACATTGAAAAAGTCAAAAATGAGTTTTGTTGCGAATAAGAGGAAATGATAGTAAATCAGTGGACTATCACAGCACGCTAAAGAAATGTAATGTCAAATGTGATAAACGGTCTCACTGATGATGTGACGATAGGTTTTCGTACATTTAGTAGATTTATTCGGGATATAAACCTAAAATTTAAAACTTATGAAATTCGTGGGGAACACTACTTGGATATATAGGTAACCCCTGAAATCTCGTTTGAAAGGTCTCGTATTCTGATGTACTAGGTGTTAATACTCTATGATGTCTGGGGTATTATTCCGGGACTTCTGCTGAACGGTAGTTCTGACCTAGTCCTTGGCTAATACTTTCCGCAAAATGCTTGAAACATAGCATAAAGCCCTCAGCTGATTAGACAATAAAATTGATAATCATCTGTTGTAGCTGAAAAGATCCTCTAAAGGGGACACACTGCTAAGTCGAAGCTGATATCTCTCTGCTGAACGGAAATTCTGACCTGAGATCCCTCAGTTCTCGCATTTAACCCCTAATTTATGTACAGATATCATTGTAGTATTCTTGCCTGTAAGACTGAATATTGGGATTCTGGATACGGGAGTATATTCAAGAGGTGGGACACATGAATCGAACTAAGTTCATAAAACACTTAAATAGTATCCTGAATAGATTGAAAATTGTATGAAAATTTAAGAGGACAACTATATCGTCAATCAACGTGAATCGTTTAGAACTTAAAATGTCTAAAAGCTTAACGGTGTGTGTGATGTGTCTCAAAAACTGATATGATCCTCTTACACAAACTCACAAAAATATGTTTGTACATATTTCATTTCTGCATTTAATTTCTGTTATTGCATTTATGTTTCTTATTTTGAAAAAAAAAATCAAAAAGATTTTCGACAACTGATGTTGGAGAGCTGACATTCAAAATCTCAAAGGCTAAACATGATGAACAGATAGGTTGGTTAAATGGTTTGGAATGTTTAAAATGATTCATTAAGTTGAATCAGAAATTGGAATGTGTAAAATTTGTGATAAGTTTTAAAATGTGATAATTCTCAAATGTCTAGTTGATTCATTAAGTTGAATCACAACTTTATTGGTTTGTAATAGAGAGGTTGAGATGTGCAGGTTTCTAAATCTGTTGATACGGAAAGCCAGGCGTCGATCCCAAAAGCACGGAAGCTTGACGAAAGGGGGAGCCTGAAGATTCTGAAGAAAGAGAGCAACGGAAGCTAAAGACAGATCCACCGGGATTCTGTTCAAGCAAGAGGAACTCAAGAGAGAGAGAAAGACAAGTCGCTACGAGTTTCACTACGAGATTGACTACGGCAATATCCAAGGGGGAGATTGTGGATGCATTTATTGTCTATCGCCTTCGTCAATCCGAGTCGTAGTGAAAAGCCGGAAGATATTAAGCGCATAATGTCGTATCTAGATAGAAATGGCAAGGTGGCAAACTTGTAATTAATGATAACTATCATTAAGTTGCCTTGACCATATAAATAGGGTGTTATGTCACTAGTTTAGTTAGTAAAAAAAAGTTGAAGACTTTCCTACATTTAGGGTTTTGGAGATCCAAGTTTAGAGAGAGAAAGTCTAGAGAGAGAAAGTTGATGTAATCGTGATTTTGTACCGTACAAGTCAAATCTAGCAATGGAATCACGTTAGTAGTACGTTATTGTGTGTTCGGTCACTTACGTTCACGGATTCCGCACGTGAAACGTTCGTTACGCAATCGAACGGCGTCAAAACCGGTCCTACAGATCAGTACTTCAAACCAGGTGATACGTATTGTAAGTAGCATGCAACAATTTCTTAGGTAAAAATTCAAGCTTTTGTTGTTGTTTGTTTACAGGTGATAATGATAGACAATTCTCAATTAGGGTCCACCATGGAGGTAATTTTATTGATAATCCATGTAGGGAATACGTAGATGGAAAGATTAACTTCATTGATCATGTAGACATTCGTGTATTGAATGTGGATGTTTTAGAGGAGATGATTAAGAAGTTAGGTTATGATTGTGGTATCGTACTTTAGATTCAATATAAGGCACCTCATGTGTCTTTTGATTTTGTGCTTAGAACATTAAGATGTGATAATAATTTAGAACCTATGTTTGATCATGTGCGGTGTTAAGATGATGGACATGTATGTTGAACACTGGAGGAAAATAGTTGTGTTGTTGTCTGTTCATGATGAATCTGGTCCCTTATAAGATCCACCTTCTATTTTAGTTAAGACCGCTAAGTTTGTTGCACCCCAAAATGACTTTTCCTTAATACTTGCTTCTCTATATTCCACTGATAATGCTAACACTGAAAACAAAATTGAGAATGAAAGTGAAAGGGATATGTGACAACCCGCAAATTCAGGCCAACATTCGTACGCGCCCAAATCTCGTACATGTCGTGATCATATGTGTTAGATTTAATCTTTATTTAGTTGGTCATCTGTGCATAGCAACGTCTATCCGTATCACATTTCACATTTAGTAATTTTTGGAAATTACTAGGTTACACACAAGTTAACCAGAATATATATTTGTTATCAATTGAAGTTTTGGTCACATAAATAGTAAATTTATATTGGCAATACAAGATTAGCGTTACACAACTACGGATGTATAAAGATATATTTTTATACACTTGACTCGATTCATATTTTTATATATACACACCTACAACTCACACATATGTGCGTATTTGTGGTGAGTTATATTTGATTAAAACACATCACACATTTATATGTGTGTATACGAAAGTATGTATGGATGCATACATGCTTTTGTCTTACTCAACCATCACTTTCTAGTCAGAGTAACATGTATGCACCATGCTTCTCCATCATTTCTATTTCAATCAAACCAATTAGTAATAATAAAAAAAAATGTCTTGCACCATACCTCATCACCCAAGTTCCCAACCGACAAATCACTTTTCAAAACCAAAGCCTTCATAATTTTCTAGATACGCTTGTAAGTGGCTAGATAATAAATGGACCCCACATCAATTCTCTTATGTATGCACATACGAAGCCACCCAAGACTTCAAATCTCCAAGATTAAAGTTCAAGAGTTTCTTTTCATTCCCCACTTCTTCTCTCCTACTTTCTCTTTCTAAACAATCCGGCAGGCAGCAATTCTGGTGAGTGAGCTCCGGCGGCGGTGCCGCCGTGAGCGGCGGCAGAGATGACTTTTCGATTTGAGCAGCGATTAGTGGGGATACGAGTGACGGCGGCACATCTCCACCTCCAACGAGCTCCGATGAGTGAACCTAGTATGATATTTCCGTTTCTTTTTACTCAGATCTGTTAGATCTCGTGCACACAAAGCCTCTACTCTTGTTTTCTTTCTTCTGTTTAGTTAAGTGGGTGATGCCGGGAACGGTGAGGGTGGCTGAGGTGGTGACGATGCTGTGGTGCGACATGGACCGGCAACCCACTTCGCGGCGGTGGCGGTGAACTCCGACGATTTTCACGGTAAAACCTCCGACTCTTTATTTTGTTTCTGAAAGATTTTTGATGATGGTGCTGAATGTTGTTGAAGTTGATGTGAGATTTCAGTTCCGGATCGACTCTGTTCAACTCGGCCCAACCCGGTCGACTCAGTCAACCGGTCAAAGTAGGTCAACAAGTCAACGGATGGCTCGGTTTCATCAACGACTCAGAGTTTCGGGTCTCGGTTCGGTATTCGGGTCAACACTCAGTCAACGCTTGGTCAACAGCAGGCAACGGTATTGTTCGGTTTCAGAATTTTTGGTTCGGGTCTTGGTTTTAGTACTACAAGTGCAACAGTTAGCGGTTCGGCTCAGGTTCGATGTTAGGGTCAAAGATGGTCAACGGGTCAACATCTGGTCAAACCCGAGTCAAACTCGGTCAACACCAGTCAACAGAAGTCAAGGATGGTCAACTCAGACCCGGTAAAGTTATAACGACGCGAAATTTAGTCAGCTCGATGTACGTTAGTTAGATTTTTAGTTAGTTACGCGACCGAGCTCGACCGATTAAATAACGCTTATATATTAGCGACCTTATTTTTCATTTTGGCGCATTTGACAAGATTATTAGATATTGTTTGGGTTATTGGTTGAATTTTGAAAAAAAAATATATCGACACTTAGATGTCGGGATCGTCCAAAAACGGAGGAAACTCTGTCCGTTTTCCGTTAAAAACCCGGATTACAAAACATATTTACATCTTAAAGACGACGCTTATCGAGATACACGTTTTTTTTATATAAAATAAATATAGAAGTATATTTATTTGGCGATGTTTTACGAGTTATAAAACGAAACATATTTTGTCATATAAAGAACACCTATCGAAGTTAAAGTGATTCTTTCAAAGTTAGATATGTATGTATATTATTTTGACAAACACTAGTTATAACTTAACGGAACCCGACATATATATTTATATAAATATAATTTTCTATATTTACTCAAACATCGCTATTTCCGAATACTTTTACAAGATAAATATAACGTTTGTATTTATTTCGAACACCGATACTTCCGAACGCTTTTATAAAAATAAAAATAAATGTTTATTTTTATTTCAAACGTCGTTACTTCGTGTTAGATTATAAAATAAATTTAACCGCTTGTATTTATTTTAAAAGTCGACTTTAAACTTCCTTACGAACTAAATATAGTTTTTATATTTGGTTCAAACGACTGAATTTAGAGTTTATATTTCAAATTCACGACTTAAAATATATGTATACATATATACACACTTTTATTTCCATCTTACGACAACAACGACACGAACCGCTATCCACCTACGTATGTCTAGTCACGACGACTAACACGACATCGCAAGTATATATTTATATTTAAATATATAAATATATATCTTTTAACACTCGAAAACTAAGTCGATTTCGTGACTTAGTTTTATCCCGATTATGAACGGGATTAAATAACCTTAGATTGATTATTTCAAAATCAAAATGATAACACCTTCGTAGAGTCGTTTACTTACGACTCGGTAGAGCTCGGACACGTAGTTTAGCTACGTCATCTAATTAGACACTCATAATTATTCCTTGATTAGGAATGTCTTAGTTGCACGCTAGCGAGTTTGCATTCTTGGAATGATACTACGGAATCACACTAAGCTAGCATTGCACAGGAACGTCAAGGTGAGTTCATAACCCCCACTTTTTACTGTTTTACATTTTTATAAAATGTTTTCGGGGGTGGAAAGACATGCAAGTTTTGCAAAATCACACAAGGTTTCGATAAATGAATATTGCATATTTATAAACCATTTTGCGACATGATTTTAACAAACTCAAATGGTTTACGAAAAGATTATGCTAAACATACCGGTTTATAAAAACATTAGTGTTTTTCGAAACATGCATGAGTTTTAATAACACGAATGGCGTGGGCAAAGGCCCAAGGACATGGGCAGAGGCCCAAGGACATGAATAACTCTCACATTATACGTTAACTAGGGTATGGTTAAGCTAGGGAATGAACTGTTAGATCAGGTGAGCGAATAGTAATCTCTCTTAAGTGCCATTAATCTTGTATAAGACCGAGGGCAAAAGTGGTAGATCTATCGGGTGTAGCGAGCCCCACTCTTGGGTCCTTGTGTGGCCCATGTAGTGCTTTTGTTGTTCTAACCGGGTGGACCGGGGGAAATCCGCTAGGGTTGAGTGCTTCCTATGTCGCCACACATATTAATGTCATTGCAAAACATTAATGATCTGTTCATAGACGCTTACATACCAGTTTTAATACTCAGATTTTCAAATGTTTTTAAGATTCATTTGAAGTAAACTCACAAATACATGGATTTACAAACTTTGGTAACGTTTTTCAAACTATACCTAAGTAAGAGGACACGCTGATCCTGCTTACAAAGGTTCGTTTGGGCTCGGCCCATTCTCTCTCGTGCAATGCACAAAGACTCTCGTGGGCTAGACTCACAGTTTTCATATATCATGCCAAGAAAATGATTTTACTTTATATTTTCTCAGCAACTTTAAAACCGGTTATCAAAAAGATTTATTTTAAATCTTTTCAAAACAAACTATGAACTCGCTCAACTTTATGTTGACTTTTTCGCATGTTCTTTCTCAGGTTGCATTTTCAAAACTATGGAACGGTTGGAATAGGAGAACCCATGGGAATTCGAGTACTTATCGGCGTTCACTGTTTAGAAGTCTTAACCATTTGCTTCCGCTGTGCAATGAAGATACCAGTCCAGTCACGCCAGCTCTGATAATTTCGGGGTGTGACAGATTGGTATCAGAGCTATAGGTTTCAGTGAATTAGGTTTCTGTATAGATACCTAGGCTTTAACCTCACTATCCTCTAAGGACTTAGATATCAAGACTTGAACTCATACAAAACGCCTAAGTCTCGAATATGGGTTCCAACCGTTGCCGAAAACAATGAGTCAACATTTTGGTTTTTAAACATACACGAGTGTTGTGTTTAATACACAATACACAAACGAATACATACAGAAAGCAAAATTTGAGAGTTTTGATAACATGCATTTAGGACCTTTGGAAACTTATGTCGAAACTCATTAAAGGTCCTCCCTTAGAAAACGTGACTAACAACTCGGGCAAACACCATTATATTATGTCGTCTATGCTATCTTAATTATCCGAGCAGGTAATCTACATGGAATGAAACGCTATTGCGTAACTATACGTGAAACTTAAACTACACGTCAGCGGATGTCGAAGTACATCACACACAACTTTCAAGGTAATGCCTTTAGAAAACACACTTGGGCATGACAACAACGATGCTAATTCTGTCAGCGAGAGAATTACTGCTCGAAATGCGGCAATTTGCCACGTGATCCTGCAAATGACACCAATCACGCTGAGGTATGTTTAACTGGGATTTCACAACAATCTATACTTACTCTAATGAGACTCGCAACTACTGGCGCTGCAAAAGAAGTCACATGTCTTCGCATTCCCCCTACTTCATTCATGGCGATTATGCTACGTACAACATTCTATGGTAATGTCACATAACAACCAATCATCATGTGAACTTCCAGGTAAAGTCCTTAAATTTCTTTTATTGAAATTCCGACTTTTGCATCTAGTGAGTAGATTTTTCCATTTCTACTCCCCCCTAATGGCCATTGCATCACGAAAATTTTATTTCATAATATAGCGAACACTCGCTTGCTCCATTTCTTGACAAATTCGTATGTTACACACGCGTTGTTTGTTACGCATGTGTTTTCACTTCGAATGTTTGTTCCATCAACGTTTCATATATTATTTCGCTATACTTGATCTTTGCATTGTGATCTAGATGACCTGCATTGTTGCAAAGTGTTGACTCTTTGATATCGAGTCAACTAACTCATTTAAACTCATTACTCTTGAATTACCTTACATGGTTTGTTCACTGACACCATGTCGAAATTCTTTTGTCAACACATGCATTCATTGTTGGAATGTGACTAAACCAAGTCCAATTGTTTGAACTTGCTCGTAATATATATTCAATTCAAGATTCCATATGATGGATTGAGGCCATCATATTCGAAATAATCCCAACAAGCACTTTATTTGCTTTGAACCATAACATGCTTATTTGGTCTTCGACTTCATTGAGTCGTTTCTTTGATCACGATCACCTTGTGGTGGCGTTTTTCACAAGTTTGAAGATTGCACTAATCTCGTTGCTCACCTCATGTACGGATTTAATTATTTATTTGTTTATTGATATTAAATCCGCTTGTTCGATTTGTTGTATTAAATAAGTCTTAATGCAATTGTGTGTTAAGATAATGGTACACAAGTTCGTGTTAAATATTCCGGTGTACCTCTTAACGATTCTTTCAGCATCGATCGAACATTTTGTGATATTTATTGCTCTTTTATTTTCGATCGAAAAACATTATTTATTTGTTTCGTTTTCAATTGAAAATCCTATGAGAATTATTTGAAACAGACATTCAGATTTACTTCGTTGAATCTCTCACTTGATTTCAAAACATGGTGATGCTTGTTCAGTCACCACTATTATTGAATTATTTCGATCACTAAGACACCTTGTGGCGTCGGTATAAACTTGTAGCTTGCGCTAATCATGATCTATCGTTTCATGCAAAACTACGTACGCTCTTTGCTTGGCTAATCATTTAAATAGTATTAATGCAACTATGTATTAAGACGATGATACACCAGGTTCGGTTGTGTTTCATTTCGGTGTATCCTTGCAACACGTTAATTTTATTCATTTAATGGTTCAAGATTTGATAAATCATTTTTATGATTCTACTTATTTGAGTTTGTTGAATTCGAGTTTTACTTATACAACAACCAACCCTAGATTCCGTTGGTAGTAAATTCTATTGTTTCAAAAATTGATTTGCAGTTAGTGAACGTTCATTTGGAATTCCACTGGTTGAATTTTCTCTTTTGTTGAACCCAGTAAACCTAGTCACATTGGTGATAGTATCACAACATCTCGTTCACTTGACATCGATTTCTAGAACAAAATCAGTTAAACCATTGGGTTCCTATTGATGCAAAATGTCTTTACACTCACGTAATCTGAATAAGTCTTGATTCGATTACGCCGTCATTCACTTTCGTATTATTTGGACTTACCTAGGAACGACACAACTCTGAGGATATAACATAGTCTAAATTTCGAGGACGAAATTTCTGTAACAGGGGGAGAATGTGATAACCCGCAAATTCAGGCCAACATTCGTACGCGCCCAAATCTCGTACATGTCGTGATCATATGTGTTAGATTTAATCTTTATTTAGTTGGTCATCTGTGCATAGCAACGTCTATCCGTATCACATTTCACATTTAGTAATTTTTGGAAATTACTAGGTTACACACAAGTTAACCAGAATATATATTTGTTATCAATTGAAGTTTTGGTCACATAAATAGTAAATTTATATTGGCAATACAAGATTAGCGTTACACAACTACGGATGTATAAAGATATATTTTTATACACTTGACTCGATTCATATTTTTATATATACACACCTACAACTCACACATATGTGCGTATTTGTGGTGAGTTATATTTGATTAAAACACATCACACATTTATATGTGTGTATACGAAAGTATGTATGGATGCATACATGCTTTTGTCTTACTCAACCATCACTTTCTAGTCAGAATAACATGTATGCACCATGCTTCTCCATCATTTCTATTTCAATCAAACCAATTAGTAATAATAAAAAAAAATGTCTTGCACCATACCTCATCACCCAACTTCCCAACCGACAAATCACTTTTCAAAACCAAAGCCTTCATAATTTTCTAGATACGCTTGTAAGTGGCTAGATAATAAATGGAGCCCACATCAATTCTCTTATGTATGCACATACGAAGCCACCCAAGACTTCAAATCTCCAAGATTAAAGTTCAAGAGTTTCTTTTCATTCCCCACTTCTTCTCTCCTACTTTCTCTTTCTAAACAATCCGGCAGGCAGCAATTCTGGTGAGTGAGCTCCGGCGGCGGTGCCGCCGTGAGCGGCGGCAGAGATGACTTTTCGTTTGAGCAGCGATTAGTGGGGATACGAGTGACGGCGGCACATCTCCACCTCCAACGAGCTCCGGTGAGTGAACCTAGTATGATATTTCCGTTTCTTTTTACTCAGATCTGTTAGATCTCGTGCACACAAAGCCTCTACTCTTGTTTTCTTTCTTCTGTTTAGTTAAGTGGGTGATGCCGGGAACGGTGAGGGTGGCTGAGGTGGTGACGATGCTGTGGTGCGACATGGACCGGCAACCCACTTCGCGGCGGTGGCGGTGAACTCCGACGATTTTCACGGTAAAACCTCCGACTCTTTATTTTGTTTCTGAAAGATTTTTGATGATGGTGCTGAATGTTGTTGAAGTTGATGTGAGATTTCAGTTCCGGATCGACTCTGTTCAACTCGGCTCAACCCGGTCGACTCGGTCAACCGGTCAAAGTAGGTCAACAAGTCAACGGATGGCTCGGTTTGGTCAACGACTCAGAGTTTCGGGTCTCGGTTCGAAATTCGGGTCAACACTCAGTCAACGCTTAGTCAACAGCAGGCAACGGTATTGTTCGGTTTCAGAATTTTTGGTTCGGGTCTTGGTTTTAGTACTACAAGTGCAACAGTTAGCGGTTCGGCTCAGTTTCGATGTTCGGGTCAAAGATGGTCAACGGGTCAACATCTGGTCAAACCCGAGTCAAACTCGGTCAACACCAGTCAACAGAAGTCAAGGATGGTCAACTCAGACCCGGTAAAGTTATAACGACGCGAAATTTAGTCAGCTCGATATACGTTAGTTAGATTTTTAGTTAGTTACGCGACCGAGCTCGACCGATTAAATAACGCTTATATATTAGCGACCTTATTTTTCATTTTGGCGCATTTGACAAGATTATTAGATATTGTTTGGGTTATTGGTTGAATTTTGAAAAAAAAAATATATCGACACTTAGATGTCGGGATCGTCCAAAAACGGAGGAAACTCTGTCCGTTTTCCGTTAAAAACCCGGATTACAAAACATATTTACATCTTAAAGATGACGCTTATCGAGATACACGTTTTTTTTATATAAAATAAATATAGAAGTATATTTATTTGGCGATGTTTTACGAGTTATAAAACGAAACATATTTTGTCATATAAAGAACACCTATCGAAGTTAAAGTGATTCTTTCAAAGTTAGATATGTATGTATATTATTTTGACAAACACTAGTTATAACTTAACGGAACCCGACATATATATTTATATAAATATAATTTTCTATATTTACTCAAACATCGCTATTTCCGAATACTTTTACAAGATAAATATAACGTTTATATTTATTTCGAACACCGATACTTCCGAACGCTTTTATAAAAATAAAAATAAATGTTTATTTTTATTTCAAACGTCGTTACTTCGTGTTAGATTATAAAATAAATTTAACCGCTTGTATTTATTTTAAAAGTCGACTTTAAACTTCCTTACGAACTAAATATAGTTTTTATATTTGGTTCAAACGACTGAATTTAGAGTTTATATTTCAAATTCACGACTTAAAATATATGTATACATATATACACACTTTTATTTCCATCTTACGACAACAACGACACGAACCGCTATCCACCTACGTATGTCTAGTCACGACGACTAACACGACATCGCAAGTATATATTTATATTTAAATATATAAATATATATATCTTTTAACACTCGAAAACTAAGTCGATTTCGTGACTTAGTTTTATCCCGATTATGAACGGGATTAAATAACCTTAGATTGATTATTTCAAAATCAAAATGATAACACCTTCGTAGAGTCGTTTACTTACGACTCGGTAGAGCTCGGACACGTAGTTTAGCTACGTCATCTAATTAGACACTCATAATTATTCCTTGATTAGGAATGTCTTAGTTGTACGCTAGCGAGTTTGCATTCTTAGAATGATACTACGGAATCACACTAAGCTAGCATTGCACAGGAACGTCAAGGTGAGTTCATAACCCCCACTTTTTACTGTTTTACATTTTTATAAAATGTTTTCGGGGGTGGAAAGACATGCAAGTTTTGCAAAATCACACAAGGTTTCGATAAATGAATATTGCATATTTATAAACCATTTTGCGACATGATTTTAACAAACTGAAATGGTTTACGAAAAGATTATGCTAAACATACCGGTTTATAAAAACATTAGTGTTTTTCGAAACATGCATGAGTTTTAATAACACGAATGGCGTGGGCAAAGGCCCAAGGACATGGGCAGAGGCCCAAGGACATGAATAACTCTCACATTATACGTTAACTAGGGTATGGTTAAGCTAGGGAATGAACTGTTAGATCAGGTGAGCGAATAGTAATCTCTCTTAAGTGCCATTAATCTTGTATAAGACCGAGGGCAAAAGTGGTAGATCTATCGGGTGTAGCGAGCCCCACTCTTGGGTCCTTGTGTGGCCCATGTAGTGCTTTTGTTGTTCTAACCGGGTGGACCGGGGGAAATCCGCTAGGGTTGAGTGCTTCCTATGTCGCCACACATATTAATGTCATTGCAAAACATTAATGATCTGTTCATAGACGCTTACATACCAGTTTTAATACTCAGATTTTCAAATGTTTTTAAGATTCATTTGAAGTAAACTCACAAATACATGGATTTACAAACTTTGGTAACGTTTTTCAAACTATACCTAAGTAAGAGGACACGCTGATCCTGCTTACAAAGGTTCGTTTGGGCTCGGCCCATTCTCTCTCGTGCAATGCACAAAGACTCTCGTGGGCTAGACTCACAGTTTTCATATATCATGCCAAGAAAATGATTTTACTATATTTTCTCAGCAACTTTAAAACCGGTTATCAAAAAGATTTATTTTAAATCTTTTCAAAACAAACTATGAACTCGCTCAACTTTATGTTGACTTTTCGCATGTTCTTTCTCAGGTTGCATTTTCAAAACTATGGAACGGTTGGAATAGGAGAACCCATGGGAATTCGAGTACTTATCGGCGTTCACTGTTTAGAAGTCTTAACCATTTGCTTTCGCTGTGCAATGAAGATACCAGTCCAGTCACGCCAGCTCTGATAATTTCGGGGTGTGACAGGATAAGGATTGCACTAATGGTTAATCAACTAAGAACACTAACGCATATGATTCTGATTATCAATATGTTGAGGAAGATAACATACTGTATGATATTGAAGTGGATATGCAGAGATTTGGGTCTAATGTAGAGTTTACATGTGAAGAACGGTATGAGTCAAGTGATTAGGATCATGATGATCAGGGAGTGTTGTAGGTCATGTGCCAATTGATGTTGACAACCTTGATAGTGGATCTGATGACAATACAATACTTAGAGATAAGGTTGCCAAGAAGATAAGATGGAAAAAGAAAGTTGTTGAGAAGAAAAAGGGTGCATCATGTCACACCCCAACCAACGGCGAAAACATCGGAGAGAGACGAAATAGATTGCTCATTACACATAACATAATTTTGACAAGTATTTAATGGTAAATTTCATTTCATTGCTATAAGGATCAAATTACATTGTTTGAAATGGAAATACAACAAATTGAAACAATGAAGTACAATACAACAATAATAAAGTTTAAAATGCGTTTCTAGGCATCCTACTAAGTTCCATGCGTCATCATATCTACAACATGTTTTAAAGTATAGTTCAATACAAAAAGTATTGGCGAGTTTACAAGTTTGATGTACTAGCATATAAGTATAAAATGAATAAGAACAATGAACAATCCACATGGCAAACCTAGTTATCAAGATTAACATATAATCCGACATGTGAATACCAAGTCAAACCAAAGTTCACGCAAATAAGCTCTTATCATAACCCAACGTTCACAGGCTGTGCGTTACTCCTATAGCGCTATATATGTTAAGGTAGGCTCATACGAAGTTAATGACAAGTTATCACAAAATGAACTAACCCAGAAAATACGAATCAAGTATAACATAATAGTAAGCATGTATTGGATTGTTTTTATGTATGATTGTGTAAAAGTATGTTAAGTGTGTTTTTGTATGTATAAACATGTTACACCTAAAAAGTGTGAAAACGGTAAAATGGGTCAAGTATACTCTCAATATTGCACATGTTTTCCGATTATCCGTAAGTGACGAATTGTTGGTGAACAAGGATTCAATGGTAAGGTTACATGATGTATAGGAAGTGGTAAGATTCGGGATTTAGAATTTAAAGTATCAAAAGTATGTATACCTAAGAGTTTGATAAGTCCCCTATCAAATTCGACCATTCTAAGCTTTAAAACCGATTGTCATTGATTTTAAACCTCTTTTCATAATCTCACCAACACTCTAAACCTACAGATTCTCACCCAAGGTCGCGAATTTAAGCAAGCTCAAAAGCTAGGTCTTTTTTCCTTGAAACTTACACGCTCCTAAGATCCCCGAACTCCGCAAACTTTCTTAGAATGGTACTTTCAACAACAGCGTCCAGCAAATTCGATACAAAGAAGTTCGTAGTTGGTAATACAGGCCCCTATTGCGTTGATGTGCCTCGTTTTCTTTTTCGTATGTTTTCCTTTGAAAGTCCGTTGATCTCCTCCTCTTCCTCGATTGCGAATCCTTTCCTATTCTTCTATCCTCCTCTTCCTCCTCCTAATATCCTTCAGAATCTATTGTGTGGTCTTCCAGTATCCTTCTTTCTGTCCCCGTCTCCATTAGGGTTTCGCATCCTCTCCATTGGCTGCCTTTCCAAGGATTGTTGGTTTGATTATGTCATCTGATTTTACTTGTTATCTGGTTAACACTAGTTTATATTATGACTTTATTTGCTATCCAATTACCACTAAGTTGATACTTATAAAATGCTTTTACCCAACCTAGTTTGACACGTCTTCTTTTAACCCAATCTATTTGTGCTATCGTAAAAAAAAATAATAATAAATAAATAAATCGGAATCCGTCATATGTGATTTTTGGTGTTAGAAAAAACTTTAAGTTATTTTAATAGAATACTAACAAAGTTTTTATTATTATGCGTAGTATTCTCATTGTAATAATATGTGTGATATATTCAACTTATACAAAACCCATTAGGGGCAATAGTAATTGCCTACGATTGGGTTAAATGGGCGGCTGCCCTATTTTTTTTTATTTTTTAAATATAATTAATTTAGTATAATATAATATAACTATAATTGCCCATTTCAAAAGTTAGGATTTCGCTCTCGGTTCAAAATTACGTTTTTGCCCTCAATTCAAAATAAATTTATGTTTTTGTCTCCAACTAAAAATTACGATTTCGCCCTTAGTTCAAAACTATGATTTTTTCCCCGTTCAAAACAAAATTTTGGTTTTATCCCCCAACTAAAAATTACGAATTTGCCATCAGTTTAAAATTATGAGTTTGTCCTCTTTTAAAAACTTATGATTTTGCCCTCAGTTAAAATCAAAATCAAGATCTGGAGTCTTGCCATCGTTTTAATTTTTTTTTTCAAAACTATAGTAGTTTTTATTTTACTTGGTTACTCAATCTAACTTTTTTGTCAAGCAGGTGTCTGACACTCGCTCATTGTTTATGAAAATTTACTATTTTGCCCCCAGCTCAGGCTTGCCATCTTTTTTTTTTAGCAAAACTATGGCAGTGTTTTGGTTTAATTGGTTGAGTTAATATAATTTTTTTGAGATCGTGTTATAAGTAGTATTCACAAGTAACTAAAATGCATACGTACATGTTACTAAACTAAGAAATATTCGGCTCAACGCCCCGCAACGCGAGCGGGGCATCCAACTAGTTTTAAACATAACAAATAATATCGAACATTAAAATATATTTGAAGACAGAAATATTTTTCATACAACATATACACTATATATATGGAAAAATTACCAAAATGTTGGTTGACCAAGTGCCTTTGCAATTTTGTCACCTTCATGCGTCCTTGGAACGTCCTCACAGCCTCGGAAGCGTCCGCGCTATCATGTTGAAGCATCTGTCCTCTACAAATCAACATGTGTCCGATGTTGAAGCGTTCGCCTCAGTTTGCTAACGCGTCCTTGAAGCTTCGGAAGCGTCGGCCAAAGACACAACTTTGTATATTTTGTGCAAATACAGAATGATCAAAATTTTTTATAACTTGTAAACATTATAACATGGGATCCCTTATAACATACATGTTAACGGAGTCAAAATTTAACGATATAAACATGTTATTTTTTAGTTATTTTTTTAACTTATAAACATGTTAACGGAGTCAAAAATTTTTATATTAAACACTATTAAACATTAAACATAACATAATAAAAATAAAAACCAAAACAACAACACATAATATTCTAAAACCATATCCTAATAGCCTCCCACTCCGAGACATGTTTGAATTTATGTCCCTCTTCATGACGGTAGTTGATGAGGGCCACGGCCTTCTGATCGTACTCACCAAGGTCCTGCATTTCTGTCTCCACTCTCTTGAAATATCGATCAAACCTCTCACATTCCAACCGTAGGACACGGGACCTGGAGGATAATGCGTCAACGGTCCGGTTGTGGTCCGGACCACGTAGTTGGGCGAAAATCTGTTGAACACGACCCCAGAGCCCACCATGTCCTCGTCGTGGAGGATCGGTCATGGCCTCCTCCCATGCTTCGCACAAAGCAATATTTTCAACATCAGTCCAGGAGTTGGCCATTTTTCGGGTTGTTGACGACGTCGGAGTTGTAGTGAAATGGCTGAGAAATGTTTGCAACTTTGAAAACGGCGGGTGGTGATAAGTGATAAGTGAACGAGGTGAGGGGTTATATAGTGGGGTAAATGTGTACAACGGTTAAAAAGTTAAACGGCTTTTGAGTTTCCTTTTTTTTTGTTAATTATTTAAGCGTCGGTCAAGCCTCGGTGAGCGTCGGTCAAGCCTCGGGAAGCGTCGGCCAAGCCTCGGTGGAGCGTCGGCCAAGCCTCGGGAGCGTCAGCCAAGCCTCGGGGGCGTCGGCCAAGCCTCGAAAGCGTCGACCAAGCCTCAGCGTACATAGGGACGCATCACAAGTTTTTATGCGTCGGTACTGGCGCATTTTGGTAACGGAAACGGACGCTTCAACATGTCGGACACGTGTCGCTTGAAAGAAAACGAACGCTTCAACATGACAGTGGGACGCTTCCGAGGCTATGAGGACGTTCCAAAGACACAGAAAGGTGACAAAATTGCAAAGACACTTGGTCAACCAATATTTTGGTAATTTTCCCTTTAAATTTGCTGGTACGTAATTAAAGTCAAAATTTATCATATTAAAATGTTTTAATATACGAAACATTTTTATTGGAGATTGTCAAGATCGACCTAGCTACACTCAATTATGTAAAATTAGCTTATGTATAATACATTTTCACAACAAAGTTGATGTAACATATTAAATTAAAAAAAACTTTAAAACAATAACTACAGTTTCTACACAATTAACGTTACCATTGCCAACTTTTTAGGCTCCTCTAATTGATAAATGATTATCATAAATACAACATAACATGCACATAACTATTGAAAAAAAAAAAAAAATACAAACTACAGAAATTAATAACAGTTTTTTTATAATCTTGTTCCTAGCCACATAATGATTGTATGAACAGCTTGTATCTTCATAAATCATTCGAAACCAATCTTCGATACTCCACGATCAATTGGTAGCAGTGCAAACCCTGCGAATTTCGCCTTGGGTACCGGTTTTCACCTCAATATTACCCATCTTAATCATCGATCTCCCGAACTCAACATTGAATGTCAATCCAAGCAGTCCCCTAACTCCAAGAAACCGGTTCAGAAACCTTTGTGTTGTCGGGTCATTCCATAAAGCAGCATCGGATTCAAGCACTCCCCGCCTGTTCCTCAAGTTTGAGTAGTATGAGTTGTCGAACCTGCCAACACTGCCTGTGTCTAAATCGACACGTCTTGAACCATCACCACCATTGGGGCATAGGTTTCGGAGTGTGGGAAGGAATGCTGTGTCAATAGTCGGGTCAGGTCCATTCGTGTTGTTGAAGTTGTATAGCCTGTAGCTAAATAACGCGCATGCTGCTGTCCCGATTGTATGTGCTCCTGAAAATCAGCAACTTTATTAGCATGTGTGTTCATTTTGTTTTGATATGGGCATAGATGATTACAATATTCTTTGTGTTTAACTTACCACTAAGGGCAACAAGATCTTGGGTGTTAAGACCCTTGTCAGTAAACTTCCTGACTTGGACACTAACCGGGTCGTTAAAAGCTGGCAGGTTCGCGGTATCCGCTGCACGAGAAACTAATCCATCTCTCCGACCTAATGGCACCGGCCAGCCCGTTCCTCCGGTCTGCAAGGTCATCAAAGTTAAATAAGTTCACGTTCATCATGAAATTACTATTGAGTTAGTAAACATGCAAATAGAGTCACCAGCTGTTTGAATATATAGTTACCATCATTTTATTATTAATTAGTTTGATAGCTTTAATATTATCTTTTTCACTATAATCTGTCTTTAGTAACATCTTTTTTATTATACTCTACACAAAAAAATATTATTCACCAATTTAGTTTTCTTTAATTCTTTCAATACCTGGACCACAGAATCACGGGCAGCGAGGGCAAGAATATCAGCACAAGAAACCACCCCAGGACACGCGGTTTCCAGCTGTGTCTTTGCGGCATCAATGACTTCAAAGCCTCTCAACAACGAGTTTGGGGGGGCGGTTTTTTCAGAAGATGAACTGTCGAGTAGAATAGAGGCGTCGCAGCCATTAACAAAGCAATCGTGAAAGAACATTCTTAGTAAACCGGGTGCCATGGCAGGGTTGGAGCGGATAGCAGACTGGACCGCAGACTGCACGATGGATTCCACCCTTGGGCATGAGGTCCGGTAGAACCCAAGTCGTGTGCCTTGGCCAACTGCTAAGGTTATTAAGGTGGCTAACAATACAACCAACAACGTATGTTTTCTGTTAGGAGAAAGAGCCTCCATTGCTACAAAGATTTGTTTGGTGTTTCTAAACAAGTATTGGATACTGCATATGATGTGAGGTTGAGTATGGATGAAGAAGCTATTTATAGTCACTTGGATGCTGGTGGCGGTGTCAAGTGTTGATAAAAGTCAACAAACTCGGCTGTGGGAGGGAGATGCATGGAAGGGAAAGAGTCAAACTTTCTCATGATTTGATGGATACAGCTAACTCATGCAAATTTCACGTTGATTTGCCAATTATGGTCATAATTAAGAGAATAGAATATTAAAATTTGGTTACTAGTTGGGAAACGAATAACTAAATCAATTAACTGGTAAAAACAAAGCGCTAAAAACATGTAAGTTTGAAAGTCTTAAGTTAAAATGTAACAGATGACATGATAAAATTAAAGAAATTTATTGTTTTAAAACATGTTTGGAAAGAAATAACAACTATCAAAATTATTTTTCAAGATAACTTTTTTGCTTTATCAAAAGCATTCAATATATACGTTCTATCATCATAGAAATATAATTTTCAATACATTACTAGTTGGGACGAAAGTTTTGGCAAAACTAATGAATTTAATATTCAAAATCTCAGGTAACAACACGTCTAAATGTTCCATAGTATCACGACGTAATAAAAATGATGGACGTTCAAATTATGTTTTAAGATCACTTAAAATGATTACAAGTTATGAAACTGATAAACATAGCTTTTATAGACCGGACAAAGTTTTATTGAAAAAATAAAGCTTTATATGACATAAGTTAATTCCAAAGAAAAAAAAGATAAATATATCTATACTATATTATAAAACAGTTCTTATGGCATCTTCAAATTTAAGTAGTACAAATATAATTGCTTATGCTACAACACATAATGCATATATTAACTACTTTTTGGGCTAAATTATTCTTTAAAATAATACTTACACCTTTGCATCTTAATACATACAGTTTTATCCCTTTACTTTTACAAATTTATTTTTCTTTGTTTTCCTTTTACATATTTGAATATGTCATGTTTATAAAATTCCGAACATACTGTTACAACATACTCATTTTTCCCGACGTGCCGAAAACTTTATCTAGTATCGACATGTGAATAATGATGTACAAATCATTCATGGATTATTGTACAAGTCTTTTTTTTGCATAAGATTGTTTTATAATAATGGACTACGTGCAGGGGCAGACCTACCCTTTGGCCAGGGTGGGTGGCCGCACACTTTGAAAAAAAATTTAGTGTATTTTTTAGGCAAAAAACCCGACCGCACCCTTTGAAATATAGTTGAACACCTCATCCGCACCCGTAACAAATAATTTCTAGGTCCGTCACTGACTACGTGTGGAGTAAAACTAAAAAAAATATCAACAATACAAATTATAATATTAGTAAATATATTTTAATTGGTCAAACAAAACAACGCAACTCACTTTCTCATGTTAGGGGAAGTTAATTCAGACAGACAGTTCAATGGCTCCTAAATTTTAGTGAGCTTTATGTTTCTTGAGGCTGATTTGTTTGCGAAATATCTACTAGATTAATATTCTTTGTGGCGTTTGATGTTATCACCTATCAATCGGCATGTATTTCTTTTTGTTTTTTAATTTAGATGTTGCATCTATCCAAATATTTACTATTAAAACATATCCTAATGCTTGTCTGATTTTAAAGCATGATATAAGTGTGCGGATTATAGAGTTTTTACAAGCATTTCAAGAACTAATCTTATTATACAAGGTACATACTTGCCTATTTCACATTTATATATTTGAATTTATGTTCAAATTCCCATAAGCAAATGAAAACACAAAAGACAAATCATTGTTTCAAAAATTCTAATTAACCGTTAGAATATGAATGAACAATGGTGTAAGAAGAACAAGAAACTCCTTTTTTAGCACCTCAAATGAGTTTCACACCCAACCACGGCCTCCCAATTCCAGCAGGAAACAAACCTTCCTTCGCCTTTACCCCATTAACGACGACTAAAAGACTTCAGTTTTCTTGATGTTAAACTCAAGCCCCAAGCATGGCCCCTCATACATGATTATATCTACACCTGTAGCCACATTAACAACATCTCCTATAATCATACCATCATACCATCATTCAAGTGATATGCGTTGAAAAGTAACTTGCACCTATCCCGCATCCTATAAATGAAAGGTGCAAAACTAAGGCAAAAAGACCCAGTCGTAAACCCGATACAATAATCCCCAACATATAACCTAGTTGGTTGCCCATACAAAAAATTAACCCACAGGAAGATGGATGGTTGCCTATATAAACAATGTAATCATCCTTGATACTGTAATATATAACAATATGTCTCTTTATAAAATTGAATAAACTCGCCAGTATTTTTCTCTTATAAAATGTTTTCAAACGCGTTTCAGGTAACTTATTGGGAAGGTAATAGAAGTCCGCTATGGAGCACTAAAGGCTTAAATAAAATGGCTATGATTACCAGAATAAAAGAAGAAATTTATGTTTTATCAATTAGGGTTTATCGCTATAAAAACAGTTGAATGTAATATGGGTTTTATCCCATTTGTTTAATATTAAACTTTGATGTTTTACAAACTCTGAAATATTTCCTAACTACGATCCTAATGATATTTTCTACTGCAGATTTTAACAAACACCGATACCACCTGTAATCTGGCACATGGCTCCCGCCCAGGGTATGGTCGGGGGTTGTGTCAGGGAAGCTCTGTGTGTAATTGTTGATCGATTCGGACGAGTTTCGGTTCATATCGGTGTAAAATTCCAACTTTTCGGTGTATCGTTTGTGTATTTTGGACTGAATCGGTGATTTTCGGTGCAAGTTTCGAACACTTCAGATAGTTTACATTGATTTTCCAAGCAATTTTCGTATTTTAATCATTTTTTAACAATCATGTTAAAAAAAGAAATTCTAATGCGCACGTTAGAAATATTAACATTTCCACAAAGTATTAATTTGACTTTTTATAAACACATATATAGTTCAAATAAATAAGTTATTTCTAATACACACATTAGAAAATAAACAATTAAAAAATTGCTTCCAAACTAACACTTTTGATGAACGTTTTCTAACACACATGTAAGAAGACAAATGATTATAAAAATCGTTTTCATATTTAATGGTTTTATAAATCATTTCTAACACTTTTGTTAGAAGTAAACGATTACAAAAATTTTTATAAAGCTTATCAATAAATAGGTTCTAACAAGCTCGTTAGAAATAAACGATTACAGAAACCATCATCAAACTTAGCGGTTTGTATAAATAACCCGATTCTAACATGCTTGTGTAGAAATATATGATTACAAAAATTATTATAAGGCTTATTAGATTACATAAAAGAAACTTTTTTTAACACTCATTTTTTAAACCATATTATATAAATAATATGATCATTTCTAACAAGCATGTTAGAACATGAAACGTTTACAAAACCATATTGTTTATAAAATAAAGCCGATTTACACTAATAACCCCGATCTACCACAAAGGATTGAAAATTAACAATTCCAAAATCGTTTCAAAAACAAAACGATTGAACTAAAACTATTCGTTTTGTACCGCGGTATAATATTTAATATTGTATCTCAATCTCAATAAATCCAAACACAACAAGTTGTACTATATACATATTTCCTAAAAAAAAATTTTAAGATAATATATTATAAATCCTTTTGTGAACCCAAAATCCTTATAAATAAGGTTTTCAGATTGTGGCAACAATCTCACGATATCTGTTTTAAGTTTATAGGACATGGGTCACAATTATAATGAAAATTATGTAAATAAATATAAAAATATAAAAATAGTAAAGATACTCTCTTTACATATTTTGGAAATTATAGTACATGTACCGTGTACAAATCCTTATGAATATAACGTATAATACAACATATGTAACTAAATTGATTCAAACTATGGTCTACAACAAGTGCTTTAACTGCGTCTTCTTGTATAGTCTTCAACGAGCTCTTAAATCACGTCTTCTTATACATTAATTTCGTACAAAAAAAAAAAAAACAAACTATTATTGACGGTTGTGGCTGTGGCACATGTTCAACACGTTTTTCTTAAAACAGATATCACGCCTCTACTAAAGACGACGCGTCTGTCTCCCAGGGTACAATAGCCAAAGCAGTTTGTACTGCCGGAGAAGGCCACACGCATGAGGTTACACCGGGTAAAATCAGAGTGTTAGACCTTTTGGAAACTAAGAATAGAAATGTAGTTGAATCGTGTAGAGAAACTTATCTCTATATGTTCTAAACATATGGGTCATCAAGTGGTTCTTCTCCAAGGACTCTTCATGCATACATCTCTCTTTCTTGTATCTTTTTACTTATATTTTTTCTAACCACATCAAAAGAGACACATAGCCTACTAAGTATGCAAGAGCCATGGTGGTGAAAAGTCCAACATAATTAGAGACTTTTTGCCATGAAATCTCTAATCAAATGTTATAAAAGAAACTCTACTCAAGAGTTGTCATCAATACACCACATAAAAAGTTTATTAATCTGATAGAAAACTAAACAAGTGATATAAATAACTCTATTGAAGAGTTTGTCACCATATGTAGAATTTAACATTAATAATCCCAATAAATTTATGTTTATCACATTTTAAAATTTTCCAACAAAAATTATGTTGATATACTAAATGCCATGAATACTAACTTAGGCTATCCACAATGACTCGGCATGTTACATTATATGGTGTGGGAGAGTTTGAAAGGGGAGCGTGAAACGAGACGTTACTATCACATCAGCAGAGGGGGCAAGCCCAAAAAAGCACGTAGTGAAAGGGGAGCTTCAAAGTCGCGTTTTAAAATATAAAAAAAATAAACAACTTATCAAAATAAAGCCAAACATCAACCAGCCACATCGCGCCAACCAACAACATCGCGCGACATCACATCCCATTTTGCTCTCACACCGGTGGAAATCCCCATGCCACCCTAAAGGGCGTGTGCCGGCGTGAAGGAAGCCCCACGCCACCCCCAACGCCAACCACACCGTATAGACTTATGATATTGCTAAAGGAGTTTGTAGCAACAAACATTACTACTAATGATAACCAAATCATTGTGAAATGTTGATAACCAAATCATTGTGAAATGTTTTTATTAGTTACTAAATACACTTAACTTTTTCATGTATTGCTTCAACTAAATGTTGTTATATTTGTCCAATTATAAAACGTAAATGTTTAGTCAATATCTTATACATGTATTTTATATGAATATAATCATGTACTCGTCCTTGTTTCTGTTTTAATTATCTGATTGTAATTCTGAGAGCACCATCTAAATACACGAATGTAAAGTAATTATACGCAATTTGGAGAGATATTTGGGCATTTGCAGACTACATATCCTACATATGGGGCCATGTTTGTGTTCACATATTCAACCTCACAAACCAGCAACATGAAATCCTTCTATCTTTACAGTTGTCAATGTAATCATCCCTATAAATTACCAAAATAGTTGATTGGTTTAGAAATTGGTCCCACATCGCTAAGTTTGAATACTCTAACACAGATAAAAACGAACCGGTGTTATTCGGCTTTGATAAACGAGAAAAAGGTCGTCACGGGTTTTCTTTTTGCTGTTTTTCAAACATTAGACTTTTTGATTTCACATATATCACTAAACTAAGTTGAAGATAGGTAATTGCTAGCCCACACGTGACTGTCAACATCGTATTAGACCGGTTCAACTTAAATGTCTCCCGCCTCAAGTTACTTTACAAATTGCAATTGTGTTGACCAGAGGTGTGGGGCTATCTTATCTTATTATGCTAGAAGTTAACAAACAAGCACCTTTCCCATCTTGTCTTTCTTTGACATTTGTCTAACTTATTATTAAAGATACTAAATATTATATATAAAATCTAAATGCTTAATGTCTTTCTTTGACATTTGTCTAACTTATTATTAAAGATACTAAATATTATATATAAAATCTAAATGCTTAAATATCTTGGTAGGGTAGTCGAGCATTGAATGTTTAAGACTTTCAAAAAAATGAACTCTAGTTTAAATCACTCTCTAATATTGTTGAGTAATGTTAAAACAACAGTATGACAGGGAAGGTCCACGATCAACTCCAAAAGACAGCTCCTTGATCAGAATCTGCAACCAAAAAACACTTTTAACCTTAATATGAGAGGAGGCCTCCTGCGTTTGGACTCCGGCGTGAAATTTAGTAGAATGTTCTTTGAGAGTCTTACCGAAAGAAAGGATTAGAGTTCAGAGTGAGAGAGTGAGAGAATAATTTAACCTTTGGCTGGAACATAACTCTTCTTATATAGGTAGACTGTTCTGCCCAAGGAGTTTCATGCCAGCTGTACATCTTCTAGTCCAGGTAAGCTTATCCATCCTTAAGCGTTGTGTGCGTTGTGTTTTGATAAAGAACGTATGTAACACCCAAAAGTGCGTTAAGCGAAAAAGAGTTCGAGTATACTCACAGTGTGTTCTTAGCAAGTAAACACGGTCTGAAATGGATTGAAGGGAGGGCCGGGCCAGCCTGCGTACGGGAACAGAAGCGTAAGTCTTCCAAGGTGTTGAAACGGTCGAAAACGGAGTGTCGAGCGGGATACAGAAGCTACGTACGAAGCTAGTGTCTTCGTACGAAGGCGTGCCTTCGTACGAAGGGAGGCTTCGTACAAGTGCTGCTTCCGTTGTCCAAAATCGAGTGTTCTTCGCGTCTTTCTTCGGGAAAATCAAGTGTTCATCCCTCCAGCCTTAAGCTACTGATTAAACTTAGAGCCGGAGAGGTCTTTGAGCGTTTGAGTTACATGCGGGAACATATACTGGGCTGTACGAAGCTGGTGCCTTCGTACGAAGGTAATGCCTTCATATGAAGCCTGGCTTCATACAAACCAGTCTGGCTCGCGTAAGTGGTTGTTTTGGGCGTTCGGAGCTCTGTTTTTGTAACGTCCATAATTTTTCCTTTTAATTTATTAAATGACAACATACTTTTCTAACAAAATTTGGGCATGACCCGTTTGTAAACGGGAGGTACCCTGTTTTTCATAACCAAATTTCATTCAAACTGTACGCAAACATGCAAAAGACATGACATACACAACAAAAGATGACCTATTTTTAGTTTCGAAACCATTAAGTTTATGTACGCACTTACGACAACTTTCAAAAGACAACCATGACCAAACTAGTTTTAAGTACAAAACATAGACATAAGTAACTAGGTAAATTGACATTGACTTTATACAAAATGCGGAGCGCTTGACGGGCTTGAGATGTGTTCGATCCGGGCAAAGCTTGATAGCTAGACATGAGATTTACCTACATGACCACAACAACATCAAACATCATTAGAACAAAGTTTCCTTCTAACCCAAGAAATTTAACTTACGAACTTGAAATAAACGTGACGTTCACGACTTGTATTAAACTACATTCTTTCATACTTGTACGGTAGTGAGTTCCAACGGAACTTCATGCCAATCTTTCTAGTCTTACAATTTCATCATTCGACCCATTCAAGTGAAGGGTCCATTCATATAGCTTAACCATGCTTAACTCAAAATAGCACAATTATGGATAAACACATATCTAAAGTAAAACCAAAATTTGTACAAGTAGCGTACCTCGGTCTTGATCCCCTTGTTGCTTCACTTGACTCGAACTTTCTTCCTTAACGCCTACATATAGCCATTCATCTTTTAATCTATGTTTCATACTCAATTACATACATCAATTGATAAAAACTATACACAATTTGGCTCATACTTCTTAAACACATTCAATTCACATAAGGTTTATGACATACAAGACTAACATCTTTATTGTGGCATTTTGTCAAACACTTGGTGTGCATAACATGAATAAAGCATAGGGTACAAGTGTTCAATGCATGATTCTACTAGTTCATTCTTAGATCATTAAAACAATCAAATTTCCCACAATAATCATTCCAAATCAGTTTCTAACTATTACTAATCTATCAATAATAACTCTTACACTTACTATTGCAATAATTAGCATATAATTTCATTCCATGTTCTTCATCATCACCCTAGTTCAAGTGGGTTTTTGCTAAAAATCACCCAACTATCTAGAATCAAACATAATTCTTGTTCTAATGTATTTTCCTAACTCTTAAACACACAAATTTCTGCATACATTCATGATTGGGTCGAAACCCTCATTCTATAACTCATCAATTTCAGAATTTCGACTTACCTCTTTGTAGGACAAGCTTAGATTACTAGAGAATCGAGTTCATGCAGGTTATTTGATCTTGATTTCCCTTTCAATCTTGCAGATTTGTAGAACTTAGGGTTTTCCCCTTGGTTCCTTTCTTTGGTCGATCCATAGAACACACCAGGAGGTGTGTTTTGTTTTATTTTATTTAATTGTAAACTTTCTTTACTATATACAAATTTAGCCCCTCTAATTCTAATGGTTGACAATTAACTCATAAACTTTCATTCTTGTTGAACTATTACCACATTCTTTTAACTTAGTTAGTATTACAATATTAGACATTTAAAATAGCATAAATAAATTGCGCATTTTGGGGTGTTACAAGTCTACCCTCCTTAAAAGAGGTTTCGTCCCCGAAACCTGAATACATACCAAATAATGTCGGGTAGAGCTTCCTCATTTCATCCTCTAACTCCCATGTAAGATCCGATCCTTTCCGATGTTGCCATTGCACCAAGACTTGCTTTATAGTTTTGTTCCGAAGGTGCGTTACCTTCGAATCCTTGATAGCTATCGGCTTCTCGATATAATTCAATTTTTCATCCAACTCAATATCGTCAAGGGGCACATATGCCGTCTCATCCGCTAAACACTTTCTTAATTGTGATACATGGAATGTGTCATGTATTCCATCCAAAGTTGGTGGTAACTCCAACCGAAAGGTCCTATGTAGCGAGGACCTAGCTTTCCTCGTTTACGGAAACGGATTATACCTTTCCATGGGGAAACCTTTAATAACACATAATCACCTACTTGAAATTCAATGGGTCGCCTCCTTTGATCTGCATAGGCCTTTTGTCGATCTTGAGCCGCTTTCAAACGGGCTCGCACAAGATCGATCTTCTCGTTAGTTTTAGCCACCACCTCGTTGGGTGCAATTTCTCTCTGTCCCACATCTCCCCAACAAATTGGAGTTCTACACTTTCTTCCATACAACAATTCATACGGTGCCATTCGAATGCCATTGTGGTAGCTGTTGTTGTATGAAAATTCCACCAACGGCAAGTGGTCATCCCAGCTTCCCCCGAAGTCTATCACACATGCTCGCAGCATGTCGATAAGTGTTTGAATAGTCCGCTCGGACTGACCATCCGTTTGGGGGTGGTAAGCGGTACTGAAATGTAATTTTGTACCCATACTTTCATTAAAACCTTGCCAATATCGAGATGTGAATCGGGTATCTCGATCCGACACAATAGATACAGGAACTCCGTGTCGTGATATTATCTCGTTAACATAAATCTCCGCCATCTTTTCGGAGGAGAAAGCTTCCCGAATGGGTAAGAAATGCGCACTCTTGGTGAGGCGATCTACGATCACACATATAGCATCGTGACCTTTCCTTGTCTTAGGAAGCTTGGTCACTAGATCCATCGTCAATTCTTCCCATTTCCATACCGGAATCTCTAACGGTTGCAACTTCCCATATGGTTTCTGATGTTCTGCCTTTACCTGCAGACATGTCAAACATTTGGCAACATACTTGACAATATCACGCTTCATGCCGGGCCACCAATAACTTTTCTTCAAGTCCAAATACATTTTTGTAGCTCCAGGATGAACCGAAAATCGGGATTTGTGAGCTTCTTCGAGTAATACACCCTTTGCTTCGCGAAACCAAGGTATCCAAATACGACCATACATGGTTTTAATTCCATCGGATCTTTCTTCGAATTTATCCACAAACCCCTTTGTTCTTTCCTTTTTGGAATCCATTCCGCTTAGTGACTTGATTTGGGCTTCTTTAACCATTTCGAGAAATCGAGGTGTAATTATCATCTTCATGGACTTTACTTGAATTGGAGGCGGGTAATCCTTTCGGCTCAGGGCATCGGCTACTACGTTAGCTTTACCCGGATGATAAAGGATCTCACAATCATAATCTTTAAGAAGTTCTAACCACCTTCGTTGCCTCATATTTAATTCCCTTTGCTCGAAAAAGTATTTAAGGCTTTTGTGGTCAGAATAAATAACGCTTTTCGTGCTGTAAAGATAGTGCCTCCATATCTTCAAAGCAAATACTACTGCAGCTAACTCCAAATCATGGGTTGGGTAATTACTTTCGTGTGTCTTCAATTGCCTAGAAGCATAGGCAATGACTCTACCCCTTTGCATCAAAACACATCCCAACCCTAGGTGTGACGCATCCGTAAACACCACCAAGTCTTCCGTTCCATCTGGTAGAGTTAGTACCGGGGAACTCGACAGCTTTTCTTTCAAGGTTTGAAACGCCCTTTCTTGATCTGTACCCCATGAAAACTTCTCATCCTTCTTGGTTAACTTGGTCAACGGCAAGGCCAATTTAGAAAAGTCTTGGATAAACCTCCTATAATAGCCTGCTAAACCCAAAAAGCTTCTTACTTCACTTGGGTTCTTGGGAGGTACCCATTTCATAACGGCTTCCACCTTTGACGGGTCTACTAAGATACCATCCGCATTAATAACATGACCGAGAAATTGTACCTCTCTAAGCCAAAAAAGCACACTTGGAGAATTTCGCGTACAATTTCTCCTTGCGAAGCACTTCAAGAACCTCACGTAAATGGCATGCATGATCGGCTTTACTTCGGGAATAAACCAGGATATCATCGATAAAAACTATAACGAATCTGTCTAACATGGGCCGACAGACTCGATTCATAAGATCCATGAACGCGGCAGGCGCGTTCGTTAATCCAAAGGACATTACTAAGAACTCGTAATGCCCGTATCGCGTTCTAAAAGCCGTTTTCGCCACATCCTCATCTCGTACTCTTAACTGATGGTACCCGGACCGCAAGTCTATTTTTGAAAACCAACTTGCCCCTTGTAACTGATCGAAGAGATCATCGATTCGGGGCAATGGGTATCGGTTTTTCACAGTCAGCTTATTCAACTCGCGGTAATCGATGCACATGCGCATCGAACCATCTTTCTTTTTGACAAAAAGTACAGGCGCTCCCCATGGCGACACACTCGGGCGTATAAATCCCTTGTCGAGCAGTTCTTGTATTTGTACCATTAGCTCCCGCATTTCTGTTGGGGCCAGCCTATAAGGGGCCTTGGCTACGGGTTTGGCATCAGGGTACAATTCGATCTTGAAATCCACTTCGCGTTCTGGTGGAAGCCCCGGTAAATCTTCCGAAAAAACATCAAGAAACTCATTCACAACTTCAACCTCTTCTATCTTAGGGGTATTCTGCTTAGTATCCACCACGTAAGTTAGAAATGCCTTGCTTCCATTTCGTACGTATTTGTATGCTTGGACTATAGAACAAAGCTTTGAATTGATATTCCTTTCCCCTTGTATGCTTACCCGTTTTCCTTCCGATGTTAACACATGAATTACCTTCTTCTCACATTGAATTTCGGCCTGATGTATAGCTAGCCAATCCATGCCAACTATAACCTTAATTCCCCCAATATCATGGGAATAAGGTCAATAGCAAACTTTTCGTCTTCAATGATTATTTCACAATCTCTACAAACTTCGTGCAACAAGTAACTCTTACTATCGGCTATTTCTACTTCTAATGGTACACGCAGCCTTTCGATTTTAAAGGAGGGGTGTGACACTAATTCACTTGATACAAACGATCTACTGGCACCGGTATCAAATAACACATACGTAGGCATCGAGTTCAATGAGAATATACCTGATACAACATTCGGGTGGTCCTTCGCTTCCTCGGTTGTGATCTGAAACATCCTCCCCTTAGCTCTTGGGGCTTCCTCCTTTCTTGCCTCCTTATCAGCCTTCTGTTGAAGCTTGGGACACTCAGCCTTAATATGACCCGGTTGGAAACAGTTGTAACACGTTCTTGAAGGATTAGGACACCTATAGTATGGGTGTCCCTCTTGACCACAATTGTAACAACCCTTCTTCCCTTCCAAACATTCCCCCGTGTGTAACTTTCCGCACGTTTTGCATTTCGGAATACTACCCTTCGCCTTATCCTTCTTGCCTTGATCTTGAAATTTTGGTTTCTTTGAAGGGCTCGAGCTGGAAACATTTTCAGATACTCTCTTTTCGCCTCTTTCTGCCTGTCTTCTCATTTCAATCTCCCTATCTCGGGCCAGTTCAATGAGCTCATTCAAAGTTTCACATTTAGCGGGAATTATGAACTCCCGATATTCAGCCTTCAACATACCGTAATAACGGTTTATCTTCATTCTCTCCGTTCCTGCTATCTCGTTACAGAACTTTAGCTTATCAAGGAAAACGTTGGTGATTTCATCAATGGTTTCATCCTTCTGACGAAGATGTAAGAAATCTTCTTGGATCTTGTCGATGGCAGATTGTGGACAGTGGTGCTTCAGAAAAGGTTCCTTGAACTCTTGCCATGTCAAGACTTGAACTTTTTCTTCCCCAAGCTCTTTACTATAAACATCCCACCAATCCTTAGCTCGGAGTTGTAGCAAACCGGTGGCGAACATCACTTGATCCTCCTTTTCACAATGACTCCTTACGAACACCGCTTCCATACTTGCAATCCACCTTTGACATACTATAGGATCAATTTCTCCTTTGAATGGTAACGGGTTGCACGCCATAAATTCTTTGTAAGTGCACTTGTGAGTTCCTTTCCTTTCTTGCATTACATTAATCATTCCTTTTAACTCGTCTATCTTACTCGCCATCATGGATTCTACCACTTCTAGCACATGACCTTCTACTTCTTGGGCTAAATGAGGAATACTTGCTTACATTGCCCGTCCAATCTCTTCCGAGATCATAGTTTTCAGCTGTTCTTGTCGTGTCGCTTCATCCTCATTCGTATCCGTCATCTACACATAAACATCATTCTTTATTCCAAGCATTCAATCATCCTTTCCGTCAAATAATCATTCTTTTAGTACATACTTCCTTGAAAGTTAACATTCATGCATACTATTATTCTTTAGAGTCTTATTATAGCGTTTGCAATACTTCACGTATGATAGAAAACATTAAGCAGAACATCGCAATTGAAAAAGGCTGAAAACAGGCTCCACCGTAAATTACGGTGTCACCGTAATTTACGGTGGCATTATTTCCTTTACGGTGTAAGGCTACTGCCTTACGGCAGAAGAATTTCATTCCAGTGTCTACCGTAAGTTACGGTGTCACCGTAACTTACGGTGACGCCCAGCATACTTTAATGAATTTCTTACTTGACAGCCATCTGTTCAACCCGTTTTAACCCGTACCAGTCCGTTTCGTCCCAAACTTTCACACGTCATCCCGTGATGATTTTCCTAACATTCCCTAACCAACTCATTCATAATATGAAATCAACTTTAAAGGTAGTTACTTGCTTCGCGCCGCGGGTCGAACACACTCTTCACATGAGCTTCCGGTTTGAGTTCAAGCATTTGATGCTTGAATCCCTCAAACCTACGCTCTGATACCAACTTGTAACGTCCATAATTTTTCCTTTTAATTTATTAAATGACAACATACTTTTCTAACAAAATTTGGGCATGACCCGTTTGTAAACGGGAGGTACCCTGTTTTTCATAACCAAATTTCATTCAAATTGTACGCAAACATGCAAAAGACATGACATACACAACAAAAGATGACCTATTTTTAGTTTCGAAACCATTAAGTTTATGTACGCACTTACGACAACTTTCAAAAGACAACCATGACCAAACTAGTTTTAAGTACAAAACATAGACATAAGTAACTAGGTAAATTGACATTGACTTTATACAAAATGCGGAGCGCTTGACGGGCTTGAGATGTGTTCGATCCGGGCAAAGCTTGATAGCTAGACATGAGATTTACCTACATGACCACAACAACATCAAACATCATTAGAACAAAGTTTCCTTCTAACCCAAGAAATTTAACTTACGAACTTGAAATAAACGTGACGTTCACGACTTGTATTAAACTACATTCTTTCATACTTGTACGGTAGTGAGTTCCAACGGAACTTCATGCCAATCTTTCTAGTCTTACAATTTCATCATTCGACCCATTCAAGTGAAGGGTCCATCCATATAGCTTAACCATGCTTAACTCATAATAGCACAATTATGGATAAACACATATCTAAAGTAAAACCAAAATTTGTACAAGTAGCGTACCTCGGTCTTGATCCCCTTGTTGCTTCACTTGACTCGAACTTTCTTCCTTAACGCCTACATATAGCCATTCATCTTTTAATCTATGTTTCATACTCAATTACATACATCAATTGATAAAAACTATACACAATTTGGCTCATACTTCTTAAACACATTCAATTCACATAAGGTTTATGACATACAAGACTAACATCTTTATTGTGGCATTTTGTCAAACACTTGGTGTGCATAACATGAATAAAGCATAGGGTACAAGTGTTCAATGCATGATTCTACTAGTTCATTCTTAGATCATTAAAACAATCAAATTTCCCACAATAATCATTCCAAATCAGTTTCTAACTATTACTAATCTATCAATAATAACTCTTACACTTACTATTGCAATAATTAGCATATAATTTCATTCCATGTTCTTCATCATCACCCTAGTTCAAGTGGGTTTTTGCTAAAAATCACCCAACTATCTAGAATCAAACATAATTCTTGTTCTAATGTATTTTCCTAACTCTTAAACACACAAATTTCTGCATACATTCATGATTGGGTCGAAACCCTCATTCTATAACTCATCAATTTCAGAATTTCGACTTACCTCTTTGTAGGACAAGCTTAGATTACTAGAGAATCGAGTTCATGCAGGTTATTTGATCTTGATTTCCCTTTCAATCTTGCAGATTTGTAGAACTTAGGGTTTTCCCCTTGGTTCCTTTCTTTGGTCGATCCACAGAACACACCAGGAGGTGTGTTTTGTTTTATTTTATTTAATTGTAAACTTTCTTTACTATATACAAATTTAGCCCCTCTAATTCTAATGGTTGACAATTAACTCATAAACTTTCATTCTTGTTGAACTATTACCACATTCTTTTAACTTAGTTAGTATTACAATATTAGACATTTAAAATAGCATAAATAAATTGCGCATTTTGGGGTGTTACAGTTTTCGCCTGAATCGGATGTATTGTCGAGTCCTTTTCATGGTGGTTTCAACACTACGTAGTCCCACTATCCAGTGAACGAAATATGTGTCGGTTTTGGTCCGGTTTTGTGTAGAAATCGAGTTTTAAACGGGTTTAAAAGGGTTTTTACTTGGACTAACACTTGGTGAGTGTGAAATCTGCAGATTTCTAACTTGGGAAGCCGAAGCTAGGCCCAATACACTCGGTTAAGTGTAGATCCGTTGTAAAATAAGAAGTTTTGATGAAAAAGATGAAGGTTTTTGTAAAAAAATGAAGGTTTTCATAAAAATAAAGAAGTTTAGATGAAAATAGAGAAGTTTGGATGAAATCAGAGTTAAACTCGTGGAAAATCGTAGTGGAAATCATTGCGAAACATGTAAAAATAGTAGATCTTACTTGGAAAATAGCGGGACAGGAATTCGGGAGCATTTTGAGTGAAATGGCAGCAAATTAGAATGAGAGAAGTGGGCTTGGTATTTATAAAGGAGAGCTGAAGGTCTTGTTCAAAGCTGGCTGCCTTCGTACGAAGCCATTGTTTTCGTACGAGGTGACCATTTTTGTGTGAAAAATTCATGTTTCGCGTGTCAAGTGTTCGTTTGATGTGTTTGTTTGCGTTAGTTAGTTCGAGTACTTAAAGTATTTTAGCGAGATGTCAAATGTCGTGTTGCGTTGCGTTTTAGCGAGATAAATCGAGTTGCGAGAGTGAGCGTTTGAGCGTTTTAAGCGAATATAAAGCACATATAACACATTTAACAATTAAGCACATAATAAATAACAAAAATATAAATAAATCCGCGTTTTGAGTTTGCATTGAGTTTGCTGTCACACCCCAAGCGATGGCGGAAACGTCGGGATGAGACGGAAATGAGATTGCAAGAGACTTCATAACACTATGTGACAATATAGATTAATTTAAGCTTCATTGCAAAACTAATTGTCATACAAGATTCAAATATAAAAACAACATTATCTCAAAACAAACATAATATCAAAATAGTAATTTAATCTAGGTGTGTATCTAGTCCACCAAAATCTTGTTTCATCATTTAATCAATCAACCTGCAACATGTATTAAAATATATCAACAAAAAGTTGGCGAGTATACAAGTTTTGTTACAGAGCATAATATAGAATAAAATTGTTTAAAGTCTCATATCCAACATGAATCATAATATGCAAGTTTACAAGCATGCCGAAACGGTGTACTATATGTTCAAACCCAAGAATCCAACGCGTTAAAATAGCATATCCCAAATAGAGTAACGGGAGGTAAACATGTTTAACTTAACAATACCCCAAGTTTCGTGGGTGGTGCGTTAATCCTATAGCGCTATAATTGTTAAGGTAGGCTAGCAAAGTTAATGAAGCATATATCGACACAAATAGTTTACATTAGCATACAAGTCTAAACAAGCATTATATAGTTTCATGTTAAGCATGGATAGAGTTTAAAATAGTTTCATTTGAAGTGTAATTTTGTATAACATACTTGTTGCATCCAAAAGCGAAAAAGGAAAACGGGTCGAGTATACCCACGGTTTTGCAAGCTTTCCTACTTGATAATCCCGCGAGTGTTTGTTGTTTAGAGTGGAACACTGTAACAACTCTCATTAAAATTAATAATTAGAATGATAATTAGTCAATAAGGAAACCCTAATTGAGACACCCAAGTAATTCCGCACTAACCCTAAAATTTCCTGAACAATCGGAATCAGGATCAGGGCCCCTAAAACTCAGGGGAGGGTTAAACCCTAATTGATATTTATCTATTTAAATCGTTGTCACAATTGAAAAATGAAAGTTTGATGATTCAGCTAAGCTAGTCCCGAAATCAGCTAGGCTCGGGAAATAGACTGCACCCTTTACGGACCGTAAGGGTAGGTCCATACGGACCGTAAGCCTAACCACATCCTTTACGGACCGTAAGGGTTAAGTCATACGGTCCGTAAGAGATGCTATTTTCTGGCTATAAATAGCCGACATTGGGACTTGAATTTTGGAATGAAAGCGACGTTCAATTGCTGTCTGTGCGTCGAATTAGAGTCAGTATACTACAAAATAAACACACACCGCACTCGAATCGCTGCCGCGGAACAGGGTAATTACTCGATCGCTATTACGATTCATTTTCCGAGATCAATATATCCAAAGAATGTTTAAGTGCCGCCCACATTAGGGTTATACTTTGTCGTTCGTCGTTAATTCGATGAATGAGTTTAAGTATCGCACTTTGTCGTTCATTGTGAGAATTTGATCTCGTGAGTTATCGTAACTGCTGTATTGATCACTAACCCTGTTTTGTGTGCATTATTGTTGAAATTAGGTTAACAGGGCTAAAATCATATTCTATCCATACTAAATCTGCAATGCGAGTCATTCTCTTTTTATCAAATGTTTTACAATACTCCAAATCATTTTTCAGAGTTATAATTACAGTGATTAAGTTTATGTAATCACCAAATTACAGCCGGTATGTGGGGTATTGTGCACAGTATTATTATTGTTTCATTCACATTAGGTGGGCGAGCCTAAAAATAAGTGATATACGTCACTCATTGGGACAGCCAATGGTGATATGACCACAGTCACAGAGCTGGTCTGTGACAAATACCTATTCTTGAAAGTTGTTTGATAATAAACATATGTAAAAACTCTTGATACTGTAAATTATAACAAATGTGTCGTTTTCAGTAAATAGAATGATTCACTCAGTATTTCCCCGCTGACAAAACCTTTTTTCAAACATGTTTCAGGTGATCTACTGTAAATCAGGAAAAGTGCTGAGGAGCATTTCAAGCTTAAAATAGTGGCTCAGTATAAAATAAAGAAATATGTTTTGAAATAAGGATTTATCACTAAAACTTATGTATTGTAAATTATCGGGGTTTATCCCGAATTGTGAAATTAAATAATCGGGAAAAGTTTTAAGCTTTACAACGATCCTGATGTTAAAATTTCCGCTGCTAAAATCACATAAATAAATATCACGGGATTTCTGTCCCGCGGCTCCTGAAACTGGTCAAACCGGGTCGGGGGCCGTGACAGAAATAAGGTGGTATCAGAGCCACTGAGTTAAGCTAATTAAGTATTTAAGAGATACTTAATCTTTCCTGATTACTGTTATGTGATTATGTGTTTTTAATTGACTATTTGTTAGTTACAGTATGGGTAAGCAAAAGTTGCAAGATATCTATTTTAAACTAGATAGGTCAGTCTACGAAGAGGGAAGTTCATCCAAAACTAAATTTTCAAAGCTCCCTACAATTCCTGAAGATGGAATATTTGTGCGTAAAGCACAGTATGAAAACCCACTTTCTCCTAGAAAAAGGAGTATGATTATTAAGAAAAGTAAGGAGCAAATCCGAGAAAAGAGGATTAAAAAGGAAACCAAGGAGATAATTAATAAATCACCGTGGGAAGATAAGTTAGATGAAAAATAGACAAATTTGTATATGCTAGCTACTGTAGCGGAAAATGCAAATCTTTAAAGTACTCTAAATCTAGTACTAGTACTTCTCAGTAAGTAGATAAATAAAGCTGAGTGTGTGTTCTTTCTTGTATTTTGTACAAATAATGTGCAATAAAACTTTGATGTTTATTTGTTAAACTTTGTTCCAAAGTTTTAACTTAGCATTTCTGTGCATTTTGCATATATGCTACAGAGCATGAGCGAGATATCTGAAGCTTTTCAGAACCTCAATCTTTACCCGGTGAATATAGAAGTTTCCCAAGAGTTTACTGGATACTTTGCTGATGTGGACCAACCTGTAGAATTCCATGCTCCACCTTTGATAAAGCCAAAACGAAAGAAAAAGAAGAATTATGTATGGGGTAGTCGTATTCGTAGGAAAAAGCCAGTTCCGAAACTTCATAAAATAAACAACCCTTTAGAAAAAGAAAAAGAAATTGTAATCAAGGAGAGTTCTAAACAGCAAGAGATGGAAACTGAAGTTAGGAAAGATTCTAGGCAAATGGAAATACAGTTTGAGGAATATTCTAAGGAAATAGAAATGGAAGTAGGACAAGGTTCTAGACCAACTCAGATAGAAATCGGAGAGAGCTCCAATCAAAACCAAAACCAGGGAATAACTTTTCAGGATAAAATAGATTTTCTATTGGCAAACTGTGAAACTATTCAGCCTGTCAATACGAATGTTTTTACCTATCCTAGTGAAAATCCACTCCCTATGAATTTTGCACCAGCAATCCCAGACCCAATAGTCCACGCTCAACCTGTAGAAATGGAAGAATGGTGGACGAATGATTGGCAATTTCAAAATATTATCAACGACCCTTATTCCTTCTTTCCGCAATTCGATCCAGAACCCCTACCTAATCCACCAATGAGCACTGAGAATATGGCTGAACTTCGCCATTTCGGTGAAGAGTTGATGGATGCAGAGAATAGAATCAGGGAGATAGGGGGACAAATTGCTTGGAAGTATGATGAAAGGGAAATGCGTTTTTAGAACAACAAATGGTGAGGGATAGGAAGATGGTAAAACTATAGTTGTGTAATAGTATAGTAAATAGTGAAATCAGTCTGTAACATAACTCCAAATAAAACTTTGTAAAATATCTGTGTGTAGTGATGCATACTATAACGGATATGAAATAGAATCGAGAAATCGATAGTTTTTGACTTTATGTGCATTATGAATTTTCTGAGTGTTTGTGTATAAATTGCTATTTATCAAGATACTAATTAATATATATTATCAGATGGCTAATAATGGTAATGAACCGGTAAATGAAGCTAATCAGTCAGAGCAACATCCAGGGGATCAATATATGACTAGACAAGATATTGAAAATGTTGTTGCTCAAGGGATAGCCAATGCTATTCCAGCATTTGTTGCTGCTGTAAAAAGTCCAATCGAACTGCAACATATCATTCCTAGTAAACGTACTACTGAAGATAACTTCAGTAATAGTATAAACGGTGGCCATAATCATGTTAATCATGATAATGAATCCCAGCACACGCCGCTCCCTAAGAAACAGAAAGCTGCAACACCTGGTTGCACTTTCAAAGAATTCCTTGCTTGTAAACCCACTGGATTTGCAGGCAATGAAGGGGCAACTGCATCGCTGCGTTGGTTTGAGAAAACCGAAGCAGTAATTGCAATAAGTAAGTGTGCCAAAGATGATCAGGTCATGTACGCATCGAATCTGTTTAAAGAAGGAGCACTGGAATGGTGGAACACTGTGTTACAAGCTAAAGAAAGAAATAGGGCTTATGCTATGACTTGGGAAGAATTCAAGAGTCTGGTAGAAAGAAAATTCTGTCCTGAGTATGAAAAGGAACAAATGGCAAATAAGTTCCTAACTCATCGGATGATAGGTGTGGATTGTCGTGGTTATACTTCGACATTCATTGAATATGCTAGAGTAGTACCTAACCTGGCTTCGCCAGAATCGGTACTCATTTCTCGCTATATTTGGGGATTAATTAGCGAAATTCGAAATATCGTTAAGGCTGCGAGACCTCGCACTATTGACGATGCAGTAGAATTAGCTAACACCTTAACTGATGAACTGATACGCACACGAGACGAAGATAGGAAGAAGGAATTAGCTCAGAAAATTACCCAAGGATTTAGGATGGGTAATAGTAGTAATTTCAAGAAAAGAGGAACAGGGCAACCTTCAACTGTGCCATTTTGCAAAATTTGCAAAAAGAAACATTTTGGAAAATGTAACAAACTTTGCAATTTTTGCAAAACAACAGGACATCGGGAAGAAAACTGCAGAAAGAAATCCATAATTTGTTACAATTGTGGGGAAGCCGGACATATCAAACCAGAATGTCCTAAGTTAGTTAACCCAGTAGACAACAAACCCAAGGCAGCTGAAGGAGCTACTAAGAAGAATGCCAAAGCATTCCAGCTAACTACTCAAGAAGCAGAACTCATCCCGGATGTGATAGCCGGTACGTTTTTAGTTCACAATATTTATGCAAAAGTATTATTTGACTATGGTGCAAACCAAAGTTTTATAAATACTTCATTCTGTCAAGCTCTTAAGTTACCTTTAACTACCGTTAGGCAGATTTTTACAGTCGAAACTGCAGATGGGAATTCAGTCAAAATCCATCAGGTTTTGCAAAAAGTAGAAATAAAACTCTTAGGTCATAAATTTACTGCAAACCTATTGCCTATGAAATTAGCCGAGTTTGATGTTGTGTTAGGAATGGATTGGTTAATAGCCAACCATGCTCAAATCAGTTGTGATAGAAACTCTATAGAAATTCAACCACCTACTGGAGAGATAATTAAGATTTCAGGAGATAAACCTCGAAAGCCACTGAAGTTCATATCAGTAATGAAAGTTGCTAATTATGAACAGAAGCAGGGAATAGTATATATGATTTCAGTAATCATTTGTACTAAAGGAAAAGAACTTAAGGAAATCCCTGTAGTCTTAGAATACCCAGATGTATTTCCAGAAGATTTACCTGGGTTACCACCAGATAGGGAGGTAGAATTTAGGATTCATCTAATTTCAGGAACTACACCGATAGCCAAGGCACCCTATCGATTAGCTCCTACCGAAATGTTAGAATTAAAGAAGCAATTAGATGAATTACTAAGCAAAGGATTTATACAACCTAGTTCATCCCCTTGGGGTGCACCGGTGTTGTTTGTGAAAAAGAAAGATGGATCGATGAGAATGTGTATCGATTATAGAGAATTGAATAAGGTTACAATTAAGAATCGATACCCGTTACCTAGGATTGATGATCTTTTCGATCAATTACAAGGCGCTAAATATTTTTCTAAGATAGACTTGCGCTCCGGATATCATCAATTAAAGGTTCAAGAAGAAGACATACCTAAAACTGCATTTAGGACTAGGTATGGACATTAAGAGTTTACAGTCATGCCCTTTGGATTAACTAATGCACCCGCAGCATTTATGGACATGATGAACAGGATCTGTAAACCATATTAGGATAAATTTGTAATTGTTTTCATAGACGATATACTTATTTATTCAAAAAGTCAGGTCGAACATTGCCAGCACTTGCATGCACTCTTAACTTTGTTAAGAAAAGAAAAGTTGTACGCTAAATTCTCAAAGTGTGAATTTTGGCTACAAGAAGTGCAATTCTTAGGACACATGGTGAATCACGAAGGTATTCACGTAGATCCTGCTAAGATAGAAGCAATTACCAATTGGAAGGTTCCGCAAACTGCAATGGAAATTAGAAGTTTTATAGGTTTGGCCGGTTATTATAGACGGTTTATTAAGGATTTTTCCAAAATAGCTGTACCATTAACTAAGCTAACCTGTAAAGCCACTAAGTTTGAGTGGGGACATAAACAAGAAGAAGCCTTCAGAATTCAAAATCAGAAATTAACCAATGCTCCAATCTTAGCCTTACCAGAAGGAACAGAAGATTTTGAGGTATATTGTGATGATTCAAAATTAGGATACGGATGTGTGTTGATGCAACGCAAAAAGGTAATTGCGTATGCTTCCAGACAATTGAAGAAGCACGAGGAAAACTATACGACTCATGATTTAGAATTAGGAGCTATAGTTTTTGCCCTTAAGATATAGAGACATTATCTGTATGGAAGTAAGTTTACTGTTTATACAGATCATAAGAGTTTAAGATATATATTTAGGCAAAAAGAGTTAAACATGAGGCAAAGAAGATGCATGGAAATCCTGAGTGATTACGATTGTGATATTCAATATCACGAAGGAAAGGCAAACGTAGTCGCAGACGCCTTAAGTCGTAAGTTCCATGAAAAGCAAAAGCGAGTCTGTGCTCTTAGAATAAATCTACAAGTAGATTTAATGGAACAATTGAAGGAAATTCAGGAAACGGCAATCAAGGACGATGCCGAAGGAATGAAAGGTTACCTAAAAGAATTAGAACAAGGAAAGGATGGAATCTGGAAATTCCATAACAGCAGAATTTGGGTACCTAAACAAGGAAATTTAAGATCAAAGATTTTAGAGGAAGCTCATAAATCTAGGTATACTATACACCCAGGAAACAATAAGATGTACCAAGATTTAAGAAATAATTTTTGGTGGATAGGAATGAAAAAGTAGCCGAAGACGTATCTAAGTGTTTAACCTGTTCACAAGTTAAAGCCGAACATCAAAAACCCTCAGGTCTACTACAACAGTTAGAAATACCGGTATGGAAATGGGAACTCATAACAATGGACTTTGTTACTAAGTTACCCAAGACCAGAAAAGGTAATGATGCCATTTGGGTAATCGTGGATCGATTAACCAAATCAGCTCATTTTCTACCAATAAAGGAAACCTTTAGTATGGAAAGGTTAGCCAAATTGTATGTAGATGAAATAGTATCCTTACATGGAGTTCCACTCTCCATTGTATCGGATAGAGATAGTCGTTTCACTTCCCGTTTCTGGACAAGTTTCCAAGAATCAATGGGAACCCGACTCAATCTAAGTACCGCATATCATCCACAAACGGACGGACAAAGTGAAAGGACGATCCAAACTCTGGAAGACATGCTCCGTGCATGTGTAATTGACTTTGGAGGTAATTGGGATAATCATTTACCATTAATTGAATTCTCCTATAACAATAGTTATCACTCAAGTATCGAAGCCGCTCCATTCGAAGCACTGTATGGACGCAAGTGCAGAACACCCGTATATTGGGCGGAAATAGGAGAAAGTCAATTATCAGGTCCGGAAATTGTGCAAGAAACCACAGACAAGATAACTCAAATTAAGGAAAGATTGAAAACAGCCAGAGATCGCCAGAAAAGCTATGCAGACAATCGTCGCAAGCCACTCGAATTCCAGATAGGAGACAAAGTAATTTTGAAAGTATCTCCTTGGAAAGGAGTAGTACGATTTGGTAAGAAAGGAAAACTGAGTCCAAGATATGTTGGACCATTCCCAGTGATTCAACGAATCGGACCAGTTGCTTATCGCTTACAACTACCAGAAGAACTAGCTGGAGTACATGATGTATTTCATGTATCCAATCTTAAGAAATGTCTATCAGACGAATCCCTGGTAGTATCTCTTCAAGATGTGGAGGTAAATGAAAAGCTGAAATTTATAGAAAAACCTTTACAAATAGAAGACCGAAAAGTCAAGTTTCTCAAACACAAGCGACTAGTACTGGTGAAAGTCAAATGGAATTCAAAGAGAGGACCGGAATACACTTGGGAACTGGAATCAGAAATGAAGCGCAAGTATCCTCATCTGTTTCAGTGAATCTCGAGGACGAGATTTTTTTTTCTTAAAGGTGGGGAGGATGTAACAACTCTCATTAAAATTAATAATTAGAATGATAATTAGTCAATAAGGAACCCTAATTGAGACACCCAAGTAATTCCGCACTAACCCTAAAATTTCCGGAACAATCGGAATCAGGATTAGGGCCCCTAAAACTCAGGGGAGGGTTAAACCCTAACTGATATTTATCTATTTAAATCGTTGTCACAATTGAAAAATGAAAGTTTGATGATTCAGCTAAGCTAGTCCCGAAATCAGCTAGGCTAGGGAAATAGACTGCACCCTTTACGGACCGTAAGGGTAGGTCCATACGGACCGTAAGCCTAACCACATCCTTTACTGACCGTAAGGGTTAAGTCATACGGTCCGTAAGAGATGCTATTTTCTGGCTATAAATAGCCGACATTGGGACTTGAATTTAGGAATGAAAGCGACGTTCAATTGCTGTCTGTGCATCGAATTAGAGTTAGTATACTACAAAATAAACACACACCGCACTCGAATCGCTGCCGCGGAACAGGGTAATTACTCGATCGCTATTACGATTCATTTTCCGAGATCAATATATCCAAAGAATGTTTAAGTGCCGCCCACATTAGGGTTATACTTTGTCGTTCGTCGTTAATTCGATGAATGAGTTTAAGTATCGCACTTTGTCGTTCATTGTGAGAATTTGATCTCGTGAGTTATCGTAACTGCTGTATTGATCACTAACCCTGTTTTGTGTGCATTATTGTTGAAATTAGGTTAACAGGGCTAAAATCATATTCTATCCATACTAAATCTGCAATGTGAGTCATTCTCTTTTTATCAAATGTTTTACAATACTCCAAATCATTTTTCAGAGTTATAATTACAGTGATTAAGTTTATGTAATCACCAAATTACAGCCGGTATGTGGGGTATTGTGCACAGTATTATTATTGTTTCATTCACATTAGGTGGGCGAGCCTAAAAATAAGTGATATACGTCACTCATTGGGACAGCCAATGGTGATATGACCACAGTCACAGAGCTGGTCTGTGACAAATACCTATTCTTGAAAGTTGGTTGATAATAAACATATGTAAAAACTCTTGATACTGTAAATTATAACAAATGTGTCGTTTTCAGTAAATAGAATGATTCACTCAGTATTTCCCCGCTGACAAAACCTTTTTTCAAACATGTTTCAGGTGATCTACTGTAAATCAGGAAAAGTGCTGAGGAGCATTTCAAGCTTAAAATAGTGGCTCAGTATAAAATAAAGAAATATGTTTTGAAATAAGGATTTATCACTAAAACTTATGTATTGTAAATTATCGGGGTTTATCCCGAATTGTGAACTAAAATAATCGGGAAAAGTTTTAAGCTTTACAACGATCCTGATGTTAAAATTTCCGCTGCTAAAATCACATAAATAAATATCACGGGATTTCTGTCCCGCGGCTCCTGAAACGGGTCAAACCGGGTCGGGGGCCGTGACAAACACCGTGTCCTTCTGCACGAAGAAACATAGGTGTGTGAGTTTGGGGAGTTAACGGAAGATTGTAGATTCGGAATTTAAATAACATGAAAATAAACATATGAAAATAATCATCTAGCACACATGATACTTGTCCTTGACACTATGAAACTCTAAGGAGTTTAAATGTTTTCAAGGAACAAGGTTCCATTAGAATCGTGACAAGTTATCAAGGTTTAAGATGATATAATCTACTATCTTGACGAATGACCACTAGTTCATCATCAAGTGTTCGATTACTTGGATGTTACATAAGTATTACATTGTGTATATTATATCATATATGTCAAGCATGAGGTAGGAGGATAAATCCACCATTTAGGAACCTCTTAGTTTCATAGAATTCATGCATGAGGTAGGAAGAATCAAGTCTTCCATTTAGGTACCTCTTTGTTCACCACTACACCTGTCATTATAAACAACAAGGAGGGTCAAGAACTTACAAGTAAAGAATGAAATAAGAACAACTAATCTATGGAAATATTCAAGTAGTGTGTGGATTTTCAAGTGGAATAGCCCAAGCTTGTTCCATAATCACACAATCATCAAGCTTTAAGCTTGAACACTACTTGTGGGTAAAACCCTAAACAAAACAGAAAGTTTATGAGGTTTTAACCTCTGATTTTTGCATGTCTCAACCTTGTTTTTAAGCCCAACTAACCATTCAATTGATTATGAGTATAAGGACATAGATTTGAAATGAGATAACTCAAGTTTAACTAAGTTTAACAAAGTTTAAGTTAAAACAGAAAGTTGCAGTCCACTTTGGAGCCTTTTTAGCGACATTCCAGACCTTGGTTTTCCATGGAAAACCTGTGGAAATGTCCCTAAGGTCAATCCAAGTGAGTAGGAAAAAGAATCAAATTAAGCAAAAGACTAAGTAATGAGTGAGATATGCTCACTTGAACACTTGATAGGATTCTGATTATACTTTTGATTTCCAGCAAGTTTGAGAGGTGTTTTGAGAGTGAACTACAAGAGTGGTAAAGTGTAAAAAGCTTGGAAGAGGTGTGGGTTTTATTGTGACAACTGGCACGAAACCGGTAATTTCCGTACAGTTTAATCATTATTTAATATCTACAATTATGTGCTTAAATGTCAACATTGTCTGATTACATGCTATATATGTGAATTCATGCACGTTTTATACTTCAAATATTGCTTTATGCATTCCTTTAAGCGTTGCGTCAGAAAGACTAGTAAGCTCACCGGTAAGACACACCATGTCAGCAGTTCTGCAGAAAACAATCAGACAATAGAATTAGGGCCTAGGAGTAGGTCCAACATCTAAAATACATTAAAACCCAAGTGTGGATACAAGGGTTAACAGATAAACTTTCCGGAACCTAAACTATGCACTAAAAAGCACCCGAAACTTATCTAAAATGCTGAAATCACCATAATTCAGCAACAATTCAGCTATAATCAGCTTTTAAGCACATTAATATCATGTAGAATTTAGGTTTTATTGTCAAAAATAACTTACAAAGTGTCGGGAATTAAAACTGCCACAAAAAGTGCTTCATACTTAGTGAAAGTGCGCAATTCAGCACTTTAATGAACCGTAACAAACCGAACACCGGACAATAACTGGGACATCAAAATTTGACTAGAAGTAATGTTTTTATGATATTAAACTAGTATTGATGCTAGAACACCTTAAAAATCATAAAAACCCCTAAACACACTTAAACATACTTAAACCCCCCTCGTTTGCACTTAAACCTTCAACTTCTCAAAAATTACACTTTACCCCCCCCCCCACCAAATCCGGTCCCTATGGGTCCCACCTAAAGATTTTACTTGATTTTATTAGATTATATTAGATTTTATGCAAGGAATATTCTAGTAATATACCATATGAAAGATTTGGAAGATCTTTATAAAAGCATAAACAAATCACACACCTTCATTCACCTTCTTCTTCCTTGTTTCCTCCTCCCTACTCACGGCTCATCACACAAACATATACACATTCATTTTCAAGCTTCAATCATTTAATCCAAGGTGATCTAGTGGTGTATGAAGGCCATTTA